>NC_090233.1:48175341-48320341 GCF_024489055.1 Chanodichthys erythropterus
GAGGCTCTGGCTGCCATCTTCATCGCACAGGTCAATAACATGGAGATGAACTTTGGAGAGATCCTAACCATCAGGTACAGATAGATATCATTTAAAAAAAAAATCTTTTATGACAGCATTTATTCAGTTAAGGCAAGGCACCACAGGTGAATAGAGTACAATTTGTGATCACCATACTTTCCCCAGTTAATTAACCACAGTATATCAAGACATGTGTAATACACATTTGAAATGTTGTTTAGATATGCAAATATCTATTTTTAAGATCTTATTTAAAAAAAAAAAAAAAAAACTCTAATTTGCATACTGGGCTGGAATTGGATGCACTGGAATTGGATGCAGGTTCTCATTTTACCACTCCATAAAACAGAAATACTGTCAACAGTCTGGAAAAATATTGTTTTCAGGAATAAAATGTCGATGTATGAACAAACCCTATATGAAAAAAACAGAATATAGATAAAACAAGTTTGGTGTACTGAATTGGAGATTTCTCGCTCAGTGCATGAGGGGAAAAATAAAAATTGAGAGAACTGCCTTTATAGATATTTAGTCTAACTGAAATCTACAAATGCAAATAGATAAAGTGTAATAATAATAATAATAATAATAAAACAGTTAAATGTGTATTTTGGATGTTTTTTTTTCCCCCTTCATAATATCAGAATTGACCAGTGCATGAATTTCTTTCTCCTGTTATATCTTGCCTTTAACGTTAACTTCTCACACCATTCAGTATTGTGTATATATAATGAAACCAAAAATTTTAGAATACATGCTTTGTGTCATTTTTAAAGCATCACAGCAACAGCAGCCAGCATTGGTGCAGCTGGAATCCCTCAGGCCGGCCTGGTTACCATGGTGATAGTGTTGACTTCCGTGGGATTGCCCACTGATGACATCAGTCTAATTATCGCTGTTGACTGGTTGCTGTGAGTACTATGTTTTTGTATTATAACAAATGTTTTAAGTATTTTAAGTAAGATTATCTTTCACAAGGCTCAATACATGCATGGCTTACTTTACTTAAAGGGTTAGTTCACCCAAAAATGAAAATGATGTCATTGATTACTCACCCACATGTCCTTCCACACCCATAAGACCTTCGTTCATCTCCGGAACACAAATAACAGGGAGTGTTATTGCTGGCGATGCAGGCCTCACTGAGCCATTGGATTTTATCAGAAATATCTTAATTTGTGTTCTGTAGATGAACGAAGGTCTTACGGGTGTGGAACGACATGTGGGTGAGTAATAAATGGGTGAACTAACCCTTCAAGTTTTGCACATCGGCCTTAACAAACAGACAGGGTTACCGCTGGAAATATTGAAGAATTTTCAGATTTATATTAATCTGTATAGCATTTTTCACAATACACAGAAAATGTGTTTATAATGTCTTAATATCTTCATGCCTTGTAATCACATTTAGCAGATTAGAGCTGGGTGATAATATAGTTTACAGATGTCTTCAGAACATCACAAGTTGAAATTCTCCCGTTCAGGGTTCCCACAGCTTTTGATGAGTGAATGTCCATGACTTTTACAGTCATGTTGGATTATGAATACTGACATTTTAAAAAAAGTAAAAATGTAAAGCAACATATACTGAAGCAAATCTCAGCTGTGTGCTTGTTTATATCATTGCAAAAATATTATTGCACATCTCTATATATAAAGTTGGATATCCAACTGCATCCGCATAAATACAGTACACTCACATAAAGTGATATACACTATATACTGTAGCAAATTTTCATTGCAAAATGTAACTTATCGTCTAGCTCTTTATACAAAGTTGTATATATAAGCATGTTCAACTTTATCTGCATGCATACAGTATACTTGTGTAGGGTGATATATACTATATAGCAAATCTCAACCGCTTGATTGCTTGTATCATTGTAAAATGTAAACTATATTATCGCCCAGCTCTAATCTGCTAAATGCGACTAAGGCATGAAGATATTAAATGGGCATAATTCACTTTTGTAAGGTGTTTAAACACAGATGTGTGTCCACAGTGTGTGTAAACAAGCCTATAATGGTAAAAAATCCACCCACTCCTTTTTTTATTATCCCTATAAATCATAAACAGTCTCTCTGAATAAGCGGTTCCAGATTTCCCCTTCTCTTACGTAAGAGTAGAGGGAAACTCCACCCATGACTGGTGACGATCTGCCCTATTAGCTTAGCTCCTCCCCTGAGTGAGCTGTACACAGTCCACCATGTATATCTCCTCGCCAGATCATTTAACAGCAGCATTCAAGTAAGAAATGTATTCTTATTAAAGCTACTAAAGTTATTCACTCAAGATGTGAAAGAACTTAGTTTAATACTCTCGGGACGCGCCGTCTGACATCCAGCTTTCTGTGCGCGTGCTTCAGATATGTGCATTCAGAAAACCATATCATAAGTTATGGCTTTAAAACGCATGCAAATAATTAACTTTCATGATGATGAAGAACAGCAATGTCACATGAGCGTGACCGCGATAGAGATTTTTTTGGCAGAGTATCCCAAGGCACAAGCTGTACAGGCTCTGCCCTCTTCTGGAAAGTGGGTGGGGAGCAGCAGCTCATTTGCATTTAAAGATACATGCACTAAAACAGCATGTTTTTCCTTCCACTGAAAAATGGGCATTTACAACATGTATAATAAATTATCTGTGAGGTATTTTGTGCTTAAACTTCTGGGGACACCCGAGACTTAGGCTACGTCTACAATAATCCGGATAAATTTAAAAACTGAGTTTTCGTCTAAAAACGCTCCGCGTCCACACTATCATTTTCAAACGCTTTCCAAAAGTTGCTCATCCACACTGAAACGTATGAAAACGCTTACATCCCCCTACTGCGCATGAGTAAAGCTTCGACCTGCGTCATTCCCGCTAGGTGTTTAATTTCTTTCCGGCTCTTTGAAACTTTGAGGCAATGTCGAGGAAAGGCACTGAGTCTTTTAAATGGACCGACAGTGTGGTGGAGTTGTTGCTGCGAGTAACACAGGAGTATAAAGTGGCCAAAGCAAGCGAGAATGTAGAATGGGAGACGTGTCTTGGCTGAATTGGTCATATGACTGCATCACATGAAAAATGCGTCATCATATTCAAAAGCCTCCGTTTTCACAGTCGACACTACGACGCGAAGACGGCATTTTCAAATTTATACGCTTTGGAGAGCGTTTTCCAAAAGCTGTTTTCGTTGACTTAAAACGCAGTCTCAGTGTGGACGGAAGGCCAAAACGGAGAGAAAAATATACGTTTTCAAACGAAAACGTATTAGTGTGGACATGGCCTTATATTACATCTTGTAAAAAGGGGACCCTTTAAGATATAATAAACATTAAAGCTGCTTTGAAACATTGCGTATTATGAAAAGCGCTATACAAATTGACTTCACATCTGAAGGCGCTTTGATGTAATGTTCCTACATGCAGACAGAACTTCAGGGCTGAGCAGGAAGTGAGATATTCCATCTTTCACATTTCATAACCCATAATCAAATGTACATATCCATGTAGCATTTGCTTCCAATGAGTTTTAGGACCCATTGAACAATAACACTCATATCCGATAGCATGTTCTTGACCTTTATTCCCACCACAGTCACAGCAGTCAGCCAATTCAAGTTCTGTCAGGGACCTTGTTGTCAGATTATGTGCTGGTTAAAGTGGAGTACAGAACAGAAGAGGCATTGTGAGGAACGTTCATGCTAGGAAAGACGTGTCAGGAAAAACACCACACAAGATGGAGGGACTGTTTTTCTTAAGAAGAGGCTACATGAGGCCCTCAAAACACAACAAAGTCTCAAGTGACATAGCGATCCAGATGTGTAAACATCACTATTGATAAGGAGATGACTTTGATAAGATTTTCTTCCAGCAATAATTCCAGCAATAATTCCTAAATCTGTTTGTTTTCATTGGCTATTTCAGAGATCGGCTGCGCACCACCACAAATGTTTTGGGCGACTCTATTGGTGCTGGCATAGTGGAGCACCTGTCCCGTCACGAGCTGCATTCTACCGATGCCGAGATCGGAAACTCCGTGGTGGAGGAGAATGAGACCAAGAAATCATATCAGCTCATCTCTCAGGAGAGCGAGTGTGAGAATGCCAAGAACCCTGACAGCGAGACCAAAATGTAACTGCTTGTTTCCTGAGCAGAAAACTGGATTTTTTTGTACAAATATTAGTGACTTAGTCAGACACTTATCTGATATTCATCTCAAATCTTTTTATATGCTTGTCAAAGACATCCAAATGTGATGAAGTCCATTGCACAAGTAGAGATGGACATGTGTGGTTCACAGCGGTCCTCTTTGAACTGTTTTATTGTAGAGTAAATGGATTAGATTGGTAGGAATCTGATTTCATTAAAATCTTATCAGATTGAATAATTTTCTAGATGCAGGTTTAGTTTTGTTGATTGTACTTGGGCTGGAAAAAAATACATTGTATTTAAATAAACAATGAATTACTTCTGATGAAATGAAATGAAATTTCTGTTTGTAACTGTGTGAGTAATGCTGAAAAAAGAAATAAGAGAAGCATGTTTAAAAAGGTTATGAAACACATGGGATGTTTTGGCAGCTTAAGCTGGAAAGTGAGGCAGTGAGTCCAGAAACAACAGTATAGTACAGTTTTCATGCTACACGATTTCAGCGGTCTTTATCTGTGAAGTCACTCTGACCATGCATGAATTGTTTTTGGACAAACTGTAAATTCAACTGATGTAATCATCTTATTTCAAGGCTTTTATAGATGACTGCCAGTCTGTACAAAATAAAGAAAACTATAAATAAAAAAGAGCATTTTTGGCCAGGACTGCTCACATTGCCTGTGTTCTTCTCAGGACGTGCCCTTAACTACTACTACTTTTTTTATTTTACACCCAATTTATTACAATGGCTCTTCATCTCTCAATCACTCACTGTAATCTACTATATTATCAAGTACATGGTGTTACCGTCTTAGAAAGAACATGTGATATGATCTCTGTGCATATCAAGACCTTGTTGACACAATTTTATCATCTCCTCCTTGACCTGTCCCAGCAATTTTTTTATTTTTTATTTGAGGTGAGTATAATTTTGCATGTTTAACTGAAAACACTTTAACACAATAAAGGTTCTTTATTGGCACTGATGGTTCCATGAAGAACCTTTACCATTAATGGAACCTTGACATTCCACAAAATGTTCTTTTAGTGGAAAAAGGTTCTTCACTCAAAAATGAACCTTTACTGTTGTTAGTGTTACTCAAACCATCCTTGTTCAAATTACTTAAAAACTCAACTACACAAACTTAAATTCACCCAAAAATGAAAATTTTATGTTTATCTGCTTACCCCCAGTGCATCCAAGATGTAGGTGACTTTGTTTCAGTAGAACACAACTGATGATTTTTAACTCCAACCGTTGCGGTCTGTCAGCCGAATAATGGGTGTAAATGGGAACTCCATCTATAAGAGTCAAGAAAACACGCACAGACAAATCCAAATTAATGCATTGCAAGGGACTGCATTATGAGAATTTAGGGATTAAAGTGTTATTCTATGTGTTTTTCAGTAAAGGGAAAGATGTTGTTAGTTTATGTTAGTGTTTAATGATCAGTTATGTTGGACATTTAGGAGTTTCTTTAATGTTTTTGAATTTTGTAGTTACCATCATGCAGAAGAGTGGCGCATGAGCACTCAAATACGCATCTTTATTGGATGGAATTCCTGCTCTCATTTTAGTTATTTTTTTGGAGTGCATATTGTTGAGCAGATAGTTAATTTAATAAGGTAAATTAAGTCAATAAATGTGTTCACCTTGTGTAATAAACTTATAAATTTAACATTATTAATGGCACATAAATATTATGTAACAGTGACAAATTCAAATGATTTGCATTTACTCAAAGAAATTTTGTCAGCTGTATTTGAATTTCTTTTGTTCATACAACTAAATTGTTATTTGTACAAATTACTCGATATTGTTGCTTGAAACCACTTGACACTTATTTTTTTTACTGTTCACAAAAAGGTTCTTTGTGGAACCAAAAATAGTTGAAAAAGAAATAAAATTAAATACAAAATCTAGCAGCACATAATCTATATTAGAGTTTTATCAATAGATTGAGCAAACACTGGCCCCAAAATGTGTTTGGACACTTATAGCCTACCTCACTAAACAATGTATGAATGTTACAAAATATCTAGACAAAGCAAGTTTATTCATATACACATAGTGTATAAAAAATACTATACATAGACATTGTAAGGAAAGAAGAAAAATAAAAACATACAATTGCCCATTATAAAATAAAACTTTTATATGTATGCATTTTGCACATGCTTTTATCCAAAGTAAATAATCAAATGAATAAAATTGAAGAAAAAGTAAGCATAAGAGAATATAAAGTTTAATAAATGAATGCAATCAGAAGAACAGTGCTTTCTTGAGCAAATGCACAGGCATTTTCATTCTGGACTTGAATACCATTGGGATAAATATGACATTTAATGGAAGTCATGCTATTATAAATACATATTTCATACAGCTACACAGAATTATTTCACTTCAAAAGACCAATAAATCCAAAGAAAGTAGTTAATAAACTACAGATGTGCCCGCTAGCTTTAATCGTTATACTAAGTCGCCACCCAGTGGTGAGAAGTGAAGATACAAAGGACAGGGCTCTATATCAAGTTACAGATAGACCCCTAAGTTCCTACAACGCTGAAGACTACTACCGGTTCCCCCAGTGTGTGTGTGTGTGTGTGTGTGTGTGTGTGTGTGTGTGTGTGTGTGTGTGTGTGTGTGTGTGTGTGTGTGTGTGTATGAGAGAGAGAGAGAGATTCTTGATTATTGATTATGCATAGGATGTTTAAGGCGTTCCAATATTCTATTCAATTATATTCTGTTCTAATATTCTATTCTGAGATTCATATAAATTATACATTTTGCTAAGGAATCCCATTATTTTTTTATATGCATCATACTTCATTTGTAATATACACTACCGTTCAAAAGTTTGGGATCGGTTAGATTTTTTTTATGTTTTTGAAAGAAGTTTCTTCTGCATTTATTTGATCAAAAATACAGTAAAAACAGTAATATTGTGAAATATTACAATTTAAAACAACAGTTTTCTATTTGAATATATTGTAAAATATAATTCTGTGATCAAAGTGATTTATCTCTGTGAATTTTCAGCATCATTACTCATTAACTCATCAATATGCTGATTTGACAACATAAATGTCTTTACTGTCACTTTCAATCAATTTAATGCATCCTTGCTGAATAAAAATATTAATTTTCTTTCAAAGCAAAATTCTTACTGACACCAAACTTTTGAACAGTAGTGTATAATGTTACAAAAGCTTTCTGATAAATAATAAATGTTTTTTGAGCAGCAAATCAGCATATAAGAATAATTTCTGAAGGATCATGTGACACTGAAGACTGGAGTAATTTTTAAAATGTATTCAAATAGAAAAAAGTTACATTGCAATAATATTTCACAATATTACTGTTTTTACTGTATTTTGGATCTGTCTATAAACACACACACATATTTTTATGTAAAAAAGATTCTTTTATTTTTGTTTTACATCCACATCAGTACATTTTATGTAATAGTGTTATTTACAATACATCATACGGATACATAAAACGTGATACATATACATTACATTTATATATATCACGTTTTATATATGCGTATATATGTGCATGTGTATATATAAAAATATACATAATTATATAATTTTATATATATATATATATATATATATATATATATATATATATATTTATATAAATAAATTATATATATATATATATATATATATATATATATATATATATATATATATAAATAAATTATATATATATATATATATATATATATATATATATAAAATAGTATGTGTATTACTTATAAAGTATATTGAAAATAACACTATTAATATGCCCTGATGTGGATGTAAAATAATAATAATAAAAAAATCTCTTGAATAATTGCGGGAAAAAATAATTACGTTATTAGTATTTGTATTTCCGGTCAACCTACAATTCCCTCTGACTAGCGACAAAGCATCAGTTGTGGGGCTTTTTGTTGCTAAACAAAGACGCAAGAAAATGTGTTTTGCGAACATTTACGCGATTAGTTAATAAGGAGCTGAATTAAACTCTGCTCCATGATGAAATGTTTTTAAAGTGTGATCAGAGACAGCCTGACCTCCCCCACCCCAGATAAAGATAGAGTTGGCTTGTTGTTAGCTGGCTCGGCTAAACAAACCCCGCTAGCCCGCGCTGATCTTTTTATAGCAGAGAGGGGGAGCCAGAGACTTACAGCAGACCGACAACCAAGCTCTCATCCCAACAACAGTCCCCTTATTTTTTTCTTCTTTGAAGTTACCCCAAGCTAAGGTAAATATGAAACCCTCTCACAATTCCTGCTAAGTCTATCTTCGCGTTCCCTTACCACATTTCGACACATTTCCATTTTGTTTTTCTCGACGGAACGGCTCTGAGGAGACGAACGTCGCAACGGCTCGGCTAGTCGTTCTCCTCCGGCGCGCCCCCGTGGCGGGAAGCGCGTGACCCGGCGTCGCGCTCGTGCGTAGAGTCCGAGGCTTCTGGGGAGCTCGCGGAGGCCTCGCGACACAAACACGGGCGAGTGTTTTTGTGTGGAAACTCAAACGGATTATTTACAAATATCCCACGCGCACTGTGATGACCGAAAACGTTTTGTCGCGCGACGTACAGCGTGAGGAACGAATGGAGGAAAGCAAAAAGTGTTTTTATTGTTCGCGAAGGGAGACAGAAAGATGTGCGTAGCCGAACTAGCTTTCGCGAATGTTTAGCTTAGCCGAGGCTATCGATTGTTAAGACTAAATGACTAAACTTTTGACAGAAAATTGTATATAAAATAACTGAATTTGTTATTTGAATAAGTAAGGACACAAGCGGCGCGGGTTTCTATAAAAAATTCACCTTTCAGATCAGAGCAATGCTAACTAGCGAGCATCTGCAAGGAATCTATTAAGTCCCGAGCTAACGCTTTGCTAATAGTCAAAATCATCTCTAATCATCTTTTATTTGCCCACGAACGGCTTGAATGCTTGTTATGGTAAATATTTACAATCTCTGGTGTTCATAACTTCTCTATGTTCGTCATGTTTTGAGTCATTACGGCTGAATAAACGTCAGCGAAACGCTTTGAGGATGAATGGTTCCTCTCTCCAGCGATCGACTTGTCAACACTGTGTTTTGGTCATTTTGTGACACCGTGTTTGTACAGATGTGATGCCTCACTCCACTGTATGACCTGCCAAATCCTTTAATAGCATCTTGCATCAACGATTTAGCGAATAATAACATAAATTAGTCACCGTCATAATTGCATTTAGAACTTAAGCAAACTGAAATTGGTTTTCACCTTGTTTTCGATATAAAATACACATATGTGATCGCTTTAGACGTTTTGATTTGTGTAGTTTTATTTTCTAGAACAGGTTTGATTATGAAATTATGCATTATGTGCATATCGCTGCCGAGTTGTTGTCATGAAACCTGCATGCATGCAAGCGATCGGAATGGATTCATGAATATAAATAAGTCAAGTATTGACATTTAAAGGGACAGTGCAACAGAAATGCCCGTTTGCATTTGTAATCTGCCCGTCAGAGATCATCTCTGGACTGTTTACCTTCCGAATACCGTTTCACATGTAAATGATTCATGAATATTAATGTATTCTAAATAGCCTGGATGCGGAAATGCATTCTTGGGATCTCCTTTTGATAACATGGAAGAGGTTTTTATGATTGTTTTATTTGAAATGCATTTAGCATTTGTTTTAACACAAACGAACGCAGCTTGTTGTCTTCTGAGCAGCGATGTAGTATATTGTTTTGCTTAAGTGTAAAATGTGTTTTTGTTAAATTATGTGAGTTCTGCTTCTTAGCATCTCCTCTTTTGTGCTTACTATGTACTGTCAGTCTCCCAGCTGTTATTGGTCCCTTCGGGAGACAGGGTTGGGCTTGCATATCTAATAGAGGGGTGTGTCTTCAGTCCATCCTCTGTCAGTCCAGAGTGGGTGTGTCCGTCAGGCTGTCTGCACTGTTTGTAGATGTTATCTCTCTCACATAATGCTCCTCTACATGGTAGTTGGTGTACATAGAAATCAATATACCTGTTACCGACAGTAAGTCTGAGTGGACTGATTCTGTCAGGAAGCATAGTGTCTGTTTTGAAACGAGTGTGTAATTTATGTTGATCTATTCAAGTCAATGCACAGAATTGTTTGAAAAGGCAAACATCCCATTCATAACCTCATGCAAACCCTCTTTCTTTTTGTAGGATTGAGTGAGATGTGAGGGATGGTCAGCGTATAAATATCTCTGTGGAACTCTGTGTGCATAAGACTTCTGTGCCCAGCCGTCAGTATGAATGGGGACATGCCACATGTGCCCATCACAACCCTTGCTGGGATCGCTGGTCTCACTGACTGTAAGTACACGCATCACAATACTCATTCTTCACTCTCCAATGGAGCACAATGGTAACTGCCCACATTTTCAGTGGATTTGGTTCTAGAATGATTTTTCCCATTCATTTTTCTGTAGTGATTTTACAAAAATTATACAATTTGGAGTTATAAGCCATGAACCAATATGCAAGATGAACCACAACACAAAAATTAAATTCTTTTGTCTGTGAGTGAACAATTCATCCCATGAGGCATTGCAAATTAGGTAATTGGGAAATAAAAATTAAGGTCAAATATAAAACTTGATTGATTGATTTTATTTTTTGTACTTACCAGTGACTACTAGGGGTGTGACGATACACTTGGCTCACTAGATGATAAACAATATTGGGTTCAAGAGAACGGGACAATATTTTAACACTATTTTTAAGAAATCTTCATTGACGAAATGTAAGACTGGAAGAATAGTCTTTTATTTGACTGAAGGTCACAATATGCAACACAATGTGGGTGTATTTTGAAATTTTTTAACTAATCTAGGGCTGTCATCAAAGATTATTTTGCTAATCAAGTAATCGGTTGATTATTTTGATGATTAATCGTGTAATCTGAAATTTTTTTGTGGTAATAAAACCAGACCCAAGTAAACAATAGCCTTTAAAATGAGTTAAAATACATATATAATAACAATGAGGCATTAATAATTGGTTAAAATAAAGTATCAGAAGCAAGTAATTGTATAGTTTTATTGAACAACACTGTTAAAATACATAATGTATTAATATTTAGCTTATGTAGGTTATGTGTTATATCTAGGGCTGTGCCGGTAAACTTCACAACCGTCAAGATTTTTTTTTTTGTATGCTAATGCTTTGTAATGAAGCACAAAGCTTTGTTTACAAAAGAAATAATAGGTTAGCAATTAAATGTTACATCACAGCCATGGCTGAATGAAAGGTACGTGAGCCTATAAATTTAAGCTTTGTCGGCTTCGTATTCTGTTTTGCGATCTGGACGCCCAGTTATCAGCTAATTTAACAATATTCCATTAGTTATTCCACTGGACATTTAATCTCTTGTTTCTTTTCCCAAATCTTCATTTTCACAAGGGATTATAAATGTTTCTTTCTTTGGTTTGTTTTGAATTAGGCCTTTTTTATTTGCATTCTTTACTGTGTAAAGTAGAAGAAAATGCTGTAGAACAGTTACCTTTTTGCTTGCATGTAACATTCTATTTAACACAGTTTGTGCTTGTTATTAGACTTGGTAAGGCACGTCATGTTTATTTGTATAGTGAATATCACACACGCTGGTGATTTTAAGTTTCGCTTTCTCTGGCAGCCCAAAATCAAACATAGCCTAAATGTCTTGGACCTGCAGAAGATAAAATTTACTTTTAAGACCTTTTACAACAAGTGTCAGTTGCTTGTAACATCAGGAGAACACATGAAGATATTAGAAATAAGATGGTCTCTTTCCTGCTCGTGTCCCACATCCCTCTCAAAGCACAGTGGTGTATGATGCATCTTTATTATTTTGTGTGTGTGTAATATATATATATATATATATATGTATATATATATATGAGAGACACACACACACACGTATATCTATATACACACACATATATATATTTATGTGTATATATAAATATGTGTGTGTATATATATATATATATATATATATATATATATATATATATATATATATGTATATATATATATATGTATATATATGTATATAATATTATATGGTAAAAAAAACTGCCACCGTCACAGCCCTAATTATATCAGATGTCTGCAGAGGGTGTCAATGGACTGGTGATTGTTATTGTTGTTACTCTTTACAGCATGATCAAATCCTTGTTTAATATTGGCCAAACAACATTTAATTCGAATGTCCATCTATCTTTAATGTTTGGCCACTTCTATACAATAGAGATGGTACAGCTAGGGCTGTGATGGTAGGCATGACAACCGCGTCGTGGAGTGTCACCAGCGGTAGCGTGACGTGTGTGTGTGTGTGTGTGTGTGTGTGTGTGTGTGTATATATATATATAATATTTATATATATATATATATATATATATATATATATATATATATATATATATATATATATATATATATATATATATATATATATATATATATATATATATATATATATATATATATATATATATATATATATATATATATATATATATATATATATATATATATATATATATATATATATATATAAATATATATATATATATATATATATATATATATATAAATATATATATATATATATATATATAAATATATATATATATATAATATATATATGTATATATCCACTCAGAGTTCGTGTTAACTGAAAATTTTCCATCATTTATGGATTTTTTTTTTAGCAGTGAAGGAAAAAATCTGCAGCCCATCCTTCATTTTGACAGATTACTGAGACGACAAAACATTGCAAAACATTTTTTAAACAGAAATGGTGGTGCGTTGAACACCCTGTTCTGATGACGCAAGAGTTGCGACTATGGCAGCTGAGAAGGCCATTCTTTGTGTTCTTTTTGAAGACTCTTCGGAGTCTGATTAAATCGCTATAAATACGTGTTTAATACTACAAAATGCGCTCAATGTTACAGTCACTGCCCTTGCCGTCCAGAATAAAAGAGAACATCCCAATTGAGTAAAGGGGAATTTGTGGAAACTTCTATTATTGTTATACATTGGACTTGCACTTCATGATGAAAAGACAAACATTTCAGGTGAAGGTTTATCCACTTCTTACCTCAGAGACTGTGTTGATCTATATTATTTTTATTGTGAGTATTAGGCTTATCATTATTGCTGATCACTGTTGTTGTGCTATATATAAGATATTGTAATATTTACATTCTATACTCCTCTGATTGTGTAAAAGTTTATTAAAGTGTCACTTCACAATACAGTAGCAAAATATATAAGTAGGTCTATAGTATTTTTATGTTACATTAATACCCATTGTGCGAGTTATCTCTTTAATACCGCATGGTTTCTGACACACCCACCAAACGAGAAAACGTATCTCAAACCCATTGCACACCGTTTCCAGGAAACATGTCGTTCAACCCGGAAAACGTAGCAAAATGTTGCGCACCGGTTTGAGCTTAAACGTGCCCCTGATGTTGCTTGTATTAACTTTAATTTCCACCCCGTCCAGTTTTTTGCTGACTATAAGTTTATGGTCAATGAATCGCTTTTCTGAGGTATAATGTTACTAGACATTGTTTGCAACACTGATTGAACTGACGTACAGATTTCGGTAAGCTACTGTATCTTTCAACATATTTTTTTATTTTCATTAATGTTTATTTCATTCTGTACAGTAGTAAAGAGGAAAGGATGTCCGTGTTCACTCACGATCCGTGACAAAAACTGAAAAATGACGCAGTCTTTAACTTTCTTTTTCTAATATAAATAAATGCATAGCCTATGCCTATTTGCTTATCCTGTAAGTTTGTGAATAAAAATGAAAATGTGGACAAAATCAAAAGTTATTTTTTTTATGATCCTGTCCATCTAAATGTTGTGAAACGCAAACTCTGATATAGATATATATATATATATATATATATATATATATATATATAATATAATATAATATAATATAATATAATATAATATAATATAATATAATATATATAAATACAGAGCTTCTACTTGCGGTGGTAGCTGGGTGAAAAATCCTCCTATTACCCACGGCACAAAAATGGTCTACTACATGTGACAAACAAATAATGTGTGATTTTAACAGTATTTTTATTTATTGAAATGAAGTTTAATTACATAGCATACTATTACATTTAATTACATACTAATATTATGCATTATTATGCATTGTAAATTATGCAAAATTGCAGCATTTAAATGGTTTTCCTTTTTGCTATGTTCTCCTTGCTGTCATATAGTGTCTCTCTCAGTGAATGGGACACAGATTTTACTAGTAAAATTTATAAAATGAATAATATATGTGTCAAATAATGTTCTTAGTCTTTTTTTTCTGTGGGGGAGACTACAATAATTTACTATGAATTAAATGGAAATTAAATTAAATACAATTTATTGTGTAACCAAAATACCAATAATGTCCAAAAGAAAAAACTTTCTTTGACTCTTACTTTGACTTTTGACTACTTGACTTTTAATTATAAACAACCCCGAAATACACCAAGACTTTTATTTTGAAATTTCTGCACTATTGCAGGCTGATCCTTCAGATTCTTACAACCGTATAAAACATTTTATACAAAGGCCATGAAGTAGACATTGTAATAATTTATCAACTTGAGTTCATTAGCAATAGCTTGGCATAATTCTGTGCTTTTCACTGATTGAGAATCACTTTGAAGCAGTCTGAACTAGGGCTGCACGATATATCGCATGAGATTTTCACGCGCATTTCGTCAGTAAAGCCGGTTCCCTGATTACCGTTAAATCTCCATCACCTGCTTTCAAATGGAGCGGCATTTAATAGACAGAGCCGTAGATCACTGAAAAGCCACGCAATATCGCGTTCATTATCGAAGGCGATTCATCTGCGATATGAACGCGATATTGCGTGGCTTTTCAGTGATCTACGGCTATGTGTATTAAATGCCGCTGCATTTGAAAGCAGGTGATGGCGATTTAGCGGTAATCAGGGAACCGGCTTTATTGATGAAATGCGCGTGACAATCTCATGCGATATATCGTGCAGCCCTAGTCTGAACATAGAGTCTGATGCGCTGTTGCGCGAGCTTGTAGAACACGCAACAGCGCACCCTTGTGACTTTGCAAAATGCAGCGCCCGTGGGAATGTCAGCGGGAGTAAACAGTTCTGATGCACACATAACGAGCAGGTACGAAATGACTAGCTATTCGATCGCGGATGGTTTCATTATCTTGCGCGGATAAATATTATTTAAATAAACATTCGTTTTTTTTCTTTCCACACAAAGATGCGTCATATAGCCAAAGTCCCGTTATTCTATAGTCTTTGATGTTACAAGCAACTGACACTTGTTGTAAAAGGTCTGAAGAGCGAGTTTTATCCTCCGCAGGAGCAAGACATTCAGGCTATGTTTGATTTTGCACTGTCAGAGAAAACAAAAGTAAAAATCACCAGCTATACAAATAAACTTGACGTGCCTTATAAAGTCTAATAACAAACACAAACTGTGTTGAATAGAAATTGACATTTTTTCCTGTTCTGTCCTACAGTGTCTTTTTCTACTTTACCACAGTAAAGAATGCGAATAGCCTATAATAGGCCTCAATGTGAACGAAAGAAAGAAATGTTTAATCCCCTGCGTGAGTGAAGATTTGGGAAAATAAACAGATTCCATGTTCAGTGGAATAATTAATGGAATATTGTTAAATTCTCTGATAATCAGGTGACCAGATCGCGATTCGCAAAACCGTATACAAAGCTTAAATTTATGAACTCATGTATCTCTCATTCAGCATGAACCAAAATATTTCCATGTCACATTTAATTGCTAACCTATTATTTCTTTTGTAAACAAAGCTTTGTGCTTCGCTCGTGTCATATTCAAGTAAATAATGCCACAGTCCTATCAGTGGATACCGAATATACCCGGGTTCTCGGTACTACCCATACTACAGAAATGCTGGTATCGTCACATTTTCAAAATTTCAGTACCGAAGTACCAGTACTTTAGACAACACTAATACCTTGAAAAATATCGACATTCGATACCATTTCGAAACCACAGGGAAAACTGCCATATATACCACCATACAGATAATTTATCATCTCATAACGTTTTGATAATTTGGGCAATTATGTTGTAATAGCTTACATAAAGCACAGGGAGGCTTTATTTGAACTACATTTACAAGAAAAAAGACAAGTAAACATTCAAATAAGCAAATTACAAACGACAGCACAAATAAATACAATAGAATAAAGAGACCATCCCTAATATATAAACAATAACATTATTCTTTGGGTGCCATGTAGTGTTATCCAAAGAAACAGGTGTTTTGCACATGGGTATATATATATATATATATATAATATATATATATATATATATATATATATATATATATATATATATATATATATATATATATATATATATATATATATATATATATATATATATATATATATATATATATATATATATATATATATATATATATATATATATATATATATATATATATATATATATATATATATATATATATATATATATATATATATAATATATATAATTATAAACCATTTTGTTTGCATATTTTCAGCATAAATAACTGCATTGTTGTTTTTACTATTACATTATATTGTTATAACATTTTGCTCATACTGTCCACTCCTTCCTAAAAGCTCATTTATATTATTTTATTTGTTTTAACGTAAATTTGCAATTAATGTTACTTTTTGGTCCTTTTTAATATAGAGTATTTAATTTTCTTCTGGTTTCAGAGTTTTTTTTCTTCTTTTCCTCTAATTGCTGATAAGAAGTTGCTTTCATGGACTATAAAAAGGGGTGTTTTACATTGGGTGCATCAGAACATCTCTGACTGCACTATAGGTGCCTTTTAGATTTTTACCGTGGGAGATCTTGTAATAAAGAAAGCATGGCCTTATTGCACTCTGTTTTTGTGTACAGTGTTGAACCAGCTGCCCCTGCCCTCCCCTTTACCGGGCACCACCACTAAGAGCCTGCTGTACAGCGGGCGTGTAGCTGAGGAAGTGGGCCGTCTGATGGGCTGCAGGGATGAAACTCTTGTCTCTCAGCTTGCCAGCAGCCTCAACCAGGTCTCCTCGGAGCACATGTGAGTTTCTGCTTACATTTGCCCTGTACATAAACCACACACCTGCATGCTTCCTCTGTCTCTGCCTATCTAAAGGCCTTGGTATACTTAATTTTCCACGCTCTGCTCCGTATTATGCACGGTTATGCCCACACAGCTTTCAAAGTGTACTCAACAGCGGATGGACGCGTTCGACACATGCGCAGTACAATTGCTTTTTTTATACTCTACCAGACGTCAGAGGGCAGAGTCGTGTCATTTTCAGGATGTTCACTCGGCAGGATAGAAGAAGAAAAGTAGCTGATCTGCCATTGCATGCGAAGTTTAGAACAAGAACCAAAACAGAAACGATGGAGAAGGATTTGCTGCTTTATTTACCGTTTTGTATCTCTTTATGGACTCTTATTGGACTACTGTACAGTACATCACAACTGTGTATATTGCCACCTAGTGGGTGCGTGGACAACCGTGGACCCCCGATCAAGAAAGCTACGTCATGTGGATAATGCGTGGAGTGTCAGAGAACGCGGACAGCCAAAACATACTTTGGGCTTAAAGGATTAGTTCACTTCAGAATTCAAATTTCCTGATAATTTACTCACCCCCATGTCATCCAAGATGTTTGTCTCTCTTTCTTCAGTCAAATAGAAACTAAGGTTTTTGAGGAAAACATTCCAGGATTTTCTTCATATAGTGGACTTCACTGGGGTTCAATGGGTTGAATGTCCAAATTTACACGATCCCAGACGGGGAATAAGGGTCTTATCTAGTGAAACGATCGGTCATTTAAAAAAAAAAAAAAAAAAATGTATATACATTTAACCACAAATGCTCAACTCGTAATCAGGTTGGAAAGGTCACGCTTGATGGAAGTACCACGGTAGAAAAACTCCTATCATTTTCTCCTCCCAACTTCAAAATCGTCCGACATCATTGTTTTACCTTTTTTTTTTTTTTGTAAAGGCCATTTCACTTAGTCTTTGGACATTTGTTTTGTAGACACTGGATAGATACTTCAGCCTACGTCACTTGTGACCTTTCCAACATAATTACATAATGCCTGGCAGAATAGCAGACTATTTAGATAATTTATTTACATGGGGGTGAGTAAATTTTATTTTTTCCCAAATTCATTGTTCTCCATTTTAATTCCTCTGGACTTTGATTTTAATGGTTTAATTAAATTTATTTTCAAAATCAAAATGGTTGTCTAATCATTTGAATTTATAAAACTTTAACAATATAATAGTAAGGGCTGGGAAAAAAAAAAATTGATTTCTCGATTTTAATCGATTCTCATTTTTACGAACCAATATCGGTTCTTAAATCCCAAGAATCGATTAGTCTAGTCTGTTTTCAGTTGATGAATAAGCAGAATATGTAGCGCCTCCCATCCAATAAATCGCAGTAATCTTTGTTACTTTTGATATGAAGCAAATCTCAGATTTCAAATGACATCCATCTTCTTACGAGATTCAAAAAATAAATACCGTTTTGGCGCTGTTTAATGTGACGTGACTGATTGCTTTAGTGCCTCAGTTAAAGAGAAGCGGCAGCACGAGTGCATGTGAACTTCCTCTCCTCCGCTTTAATACCAGTTACAGCGCGAAATAAACATGAATAAACATCTGAAGGTATGTTAAAATATACAGTACAACTTACCAATCATATCCGTATCATGTCTCGTGGAATAGCTCAGCCTCGGAAAGACTTCAATAAAACCACTTGTAAACAATGTCACGTAATGTCACATTTACCTCAGAAAAACCTATTCAGTGACCATAAACTCATTAGTCAGCTAGAAAAGTGTACTTTAGAAAGTAACATTGTAATAAATAGTTATATATTCATTATAATTTCATTATAAAAGTTCTTCAATATTTAATGCATGTTTGAATAAATCAGTTATGACAGCCACAATTTAAATGTTTGTATTTCAAAAAAACAAATTTTGTTTTATCAGTAATGTTTTAATAAACAGGAAGTTGTTTTATCAGTAATGTTTTAATAAAACAGGAAGGACTGCAGTTTAATATTAACAGTAGTCCATTTTACATTTAAGTGTACAAAAATTTGCCAAACTTTGAGAGATTCCATGTTATACGGAAAATTCAATTTTTATGACTGGATTCTGAGATTTCATCTGCATTTTCTGCTTTGTGGAAATCATGTACTCTGTCAGTGGTCTGTGTCTCAAATCTGATGTTTTCCACAGAGAGCTGAAGGACAGCCTGGGCAGTGATGATTTGGAGGGAGATGTTCCAGTTCTGCTGCAGCTTTTGCTGTCCAGGAACCCCAACATTTTCAGGAATAAGACTGCACCCAGCACTCCCCAGTATCCGGCCCAAGCAGGTAAGAGTCATTTTAAGCATATAGGGAAACTGATATTACTACAAGGTTAACAGACTGCACTTGCTATCAGTTCAACCTGAGGAAATGGCAGTTTTATGTACAAAACTGTGCTGTGTTTGCTTTTGTAATGCAGCATTCACGCAGGGTGTCGGCATTAACGCTTCTCGTTTACTTTGAATGGGTGACGTCATGCATTGCTGAACTGAATTGTGGGTTCCGTCGCGTCGCTTTACTCGTGTTGCTCATGGCAGAAGTTGAAGATTCCTCAATTTTTAAGTGCCAAGGCAGGCGTCAGCCAATCAGATCACCTTATGTAAACACTGTAGAGCAGTCGCTAATTGCATTCATGCAACACCGAAACATGATTGGCTGTTATCACTATAACGGTCATGTCAACACAAGCTTCAGACACGCCCTCCGTCAAGCGTTGATGCTGACGCTCCGTGTGAATGCAGCGTAACAATTCTAACTGATGGGTGCATGTGGTGGAAATTCACCTGTAAGATGAAGTCAGGTCACTCAGTAGTAAAAATCAAGCAATTTTATTTTTCTCATATGAGCCCAGATAGTCTTTCTTACAAAGTATTTATTTAGTACAATCATACATTTTCATTTAACATAGAACAAAGACTATTGCATTTGATTGGTTAAGTAAATGGATTTTCATCTACTCAAGTCTTCCTCTCTTCATCTTTATAAATATCATTACTCCCACCCAAGCATGTAATGATATGTGTGTCTGCCTACAGAATGTTTTATTTTCTCTCTACAGCTTGTGTCCTTCTGATAAGACAGATTCTGCCTCCCTTTTCTCTCCCAAAACATAGTTACCATTAGGACTACAGAAAGAGGCATTGTTTTTATGACCTTGTGATGTTCCATTATACTAAGAAAATAACTTTGAAACAACAGAGAAGAAAACCAAATGAATTATTTCTCCATAACATAACCGTTATTTTGTTAGTTGTGTGTTAAAACCATCAATATATAAATAAATGTTTCCACATCCAATATACTTGCCACTGCTCCATTTTTCAGTCTGCATTACATTGACCACATCACAGAACAATCCATGCTGATATGCGTCAAAATGTTGTGTGCGAAAGTTATACGTTGCAAACTCATCTATTTTAAAATATCCTGTTTTATGTTCTGTGACTTCATTGCGATGACATGACTGATTGATGTCATTCTTTCCTACTTTAGAAGCAAAGCTAGCCATATTTAAACATTTAGTAAACATACCAAGTAGTGTTTTGTTGTTAGAGTTTTGCGTTCCTGTTTGTGTTTTTACTCATCCAGGTCGTCATTCACATTCTTGTTTTTCCGCAGGTATAAGTCAGCAGTCAATGGCACCGCCGTATAAAATCACGCATGGCTCCATGCAGGGAAGCCCAGCCTCTGCCAATTACCAGCAGGCCTCTATGTCCCACAGCCCCTCTGGGTGAGCCTGCTTTCTAATTCAGTTTTCATGTGAAGGACTTGATTGTGCTTCTATTTGTGTCACGTCCAGTTGCGTTTTCTTACAAAACAAACCAACAACTGCTGTTATTTACTATTATAGCCAGCATCCAGCATTTTCGATAACAATGTTACGTGTGGGGTTTAATGCGGGATTTATTTCAGTATTTACACATTAATGCTATGCTAAGGAAAAAACAAATATAAATGTCAACATTGATGAGTCTGCTTGGCTGCTTGATGAGTCAGAATAAAACCTAAAAAATTATTGCTTAGTGTGAATATCAAATCTTGAAGGCTGCCTTGAATTAAATACATAAATGTACTGCATGTTTCAGAGTGAAGCGTGGCAGTGTTCATCACATGAGCAGCTCATGATCCATTGTTTTGCTGCTCCACACAAAGTTTGGGTCACTTGTACTGTGCATTTAGAGATGCAACAAATAGCTGCTTTTCCACTGTCGGGTCGAACGGTTCTCAACTTGTAATGAGAAGTTCTTCTAGACCAGCTGTTTTCAACAAAAGAGAAACTTTAAGAGCTCCCTGCAGTTTCACAACAAAATAAAAGTTGTAATATTTATTATTTTAATTTAGTAATTATATTGTAGTAATTTAATTTTCTATTAAAAAAAGATTATTGTTGTTACATTTTAATTCAAAATCACAATTTGTATCTGAAAAAAATCCCAATTAGATTTTTTTAACATAAAACATGATTAGCTTGATAATCATACATTTTATGTGTCTACCCTTTCATTTTCTTTCTTTTTATGAAGAAAATTGATTTAGAATAAATAATTGATGTTCATTTTTTTTTTTTTTTTTAATGGTTCAATTTTGGCAGGTAGGTTTAATAGTCTCTGTTGACCATGTCCTCTCCTGTTCCTTATGATAGGCGTTTTGTGTCGGGGCAGCCTGGTTCTGGTGGACGGTTTCTGCCTCAGCAGAGCAGCCCAGTGCCCAGCCCATATGCCCCCCAGAGCCCTGCTACTGGCTACAGACAGTACCCACACCCTCCAGCCTACAGTCAACACCAGCACCTACAGCAAGGTCTGCACAACATACAACCTTTACAGCAGCTCTTCCATGCAACAAGATCTTTCAAAGTTTTCTGGCTCATTTAGACTTCGTTCTGTTTTTTTCCAGGTTCAGTAGCAAGTCCGATGATTCCAGGAGGCATGAGAAATGTTCATGAGAATAAGGTAGAAATTTTAGGGGCTGTCACGATTACGAAATTTGGCTGACAATTAATTGTCTAAGAAATAATTATGATTATGATGAATAATTGTCAGTTTTAGGGCTTTGTCATACATTTTGTGTGCTTCATTTATTACATTTCAGAAATCATAAACTAAATCCTTTGGTGGTCATGTGCAGTGATTAATAAGAAAATAAGATTAATAAACTTGACACCTTTACATATTAAAGTAATTTATTCAATTCTGTAAATAATAGAAACCATCACAGTAGACTGATCATCACAAAAAAGGCTGTAAATGTTCTTCCCAAACAAAGCTCTCTCTCTCTCTCTCTATATATCTATCTATCTATCTATCTATCTATCTATCTATCTATCTATCTATCTATCTATCTATCTATCTATCTATCTATCTATCTATCTATCTATCTATCTATCTATCTATCTATCTATCTATCTATATATATATATATATAGATATATATATATATATATATATATTGCTTTATATATATATATATATATATTATATACACTCCACAAAAAAGAGAAACGTCCTCCCAAGATGCATTTTGGTCGCTCATATCACAAGTGGACAACTCTAAATATAGGTGTAAACATAGTGTGAAACATTTTAAACTTGTCCGCTTTCGACTACTTCCATTGGTAGTCGAAAATGCATTCGACTGGATTGCTTTCATAGTGGAAATGCTCAATGAATTCGAACAGCCACAAAAGACTGCCTACTGACCTAATGCGACATTATGGCCACTAGCCAGACGGGATTTAAACTTTTTTTAGGCTGAAGACCCAAGTTTGGTTTGAAGATGAAAGCACAATGTTCTCTCATATGTTTTCCATCATCATGGGCACATTCGTATGTAAATTGTGTGAGCTTATTTTGTCCATTAGCTCGAAAGATCTGAAAAAACAAACAAACATACATTTACCCACCCATAGACCCTCCCCTCAAAGAAATCAGGACAGAAGTGGTTGAAAGTGGACAAAAGAGGCACTAGGTGTAAAAACACTAGGTGTAAACGGGTATGTGTCTCCCATCGACCAAAACACATCTTAATACCAGCTGGAAATGGTCAAATTTAACAACGTTCACAAATATTTGACAAACAGAAATGGAATAATGAGTCCCTGAACAGAGCGAGGGTCAATATCAAAAGTAGCATATGGTAAGTAGCAGTCAGTATGTGGTGTGTCCACCATCTGCTTTAAGTGCTACAGTGCATTTCACCCTTATGGACTGAGAAAGATTTGCCATCTCTTGCTTTGAGATGTTACTCCACTCTTCCGCCAAGGCACTTGCAAGTTCTCAAATACATCTGGGGGTACATATGGTCACATTTGGTTTGGCACTGCAAGGACGATCAGCTGTCCTTCCTGTCTCCCTGTAGCATCTGGTGTCTTGCATTACGGACATTGCAGTTTATTGCTCTGGCCACATCTGCAGTCCTTATGCCTCCTGCAGCAGGACTATGGCATGTTCACACAGGTGTTCAGGGACCCTAGGCATCCTTCTCCTGGTTATATTCAGACTCATTAGAAAGGTCTCTTTAATGTTAAGTTATTGATGTTTAATGAAAGTTATTGGAACTGTGACAAGGACTGTTCCACAGGTGCATGTGCAAAAATTGTATATGGTTGACTGAACAAGCCTGAAAAACTTGTTTAAACACATTCCAATTAAGATCTGCAAAGCTTATATAGCTACTGGAATTAAAAGTGATTACCTGACCAAATTACTGGGAAATCAGCAGAGCAACATTGTTTGAACACAATAAATGTGCTTATCCGAAATACCCGTGGTTAAATCAAATAACCATGATCAGATAGTCTGTTCTCAATGTAACAGTCACTCCTTAAGAAGCTGTTCTAATTGTGTTATTCTCGGTAAACCCTTAGGATCAGATGAGGACGGGTTTCACGTCTCACATACTGCAGTCATCTCCACCTTACACCCCTCCTTGTGATGGAGCTCAAGACTTGCACCTGGGCTCCCCGGAAAAGCTACGCGGTTTAAAGCCTAATGAGGGAGAGCGGGACACCGCCGATAAGGCTGCAGTGTATGATATGGTGGGCTCACCGTCAAAAGACACACTAACTCACACTAAGCTGATCCTGAGGCAGTCACGGACGAGGCCAGCGGAGGTGGAGCTTGGGGGAATGTACCCGGGCTCAGACCCAGAAGGAGAACTTGTGGAGGCTCTGGCCGCGATAGAAAGAATGGAAAGTGAAGCGGCCATGGAAACGGACCGTGGCGCTAAAGAGGTGCAGGACAAAGGTATGTCATTAAACCCTTTGTCTTTAAAACTAATATTTGCACTTTTTTAATATTTGAATCTTCTAAAATAAAATACTTAAATGATATGGCAAATGGTTACTGATATATCACACATCCCTGAACTCTGTTCAGGCTGCACAATCAATTTAGCAAAACACTATTGTTAAAATTTTTGAAAGAAGCCTCTTATGCTCTCCAAGGCTGCATTTGTTTAATCAAAATTACAGTAAAAACTGTAATATTATGAAATATTATTACATTAAAAACTTTTAGTTTTCTATTTAAATGGGTGCTGTCAATAGATGAAGAAAATTAACTAATCGCACATTTTTCTGTAATTGATTACGATTAATCTCACATAAACATAGCTCAAAGCTGGTTTCTGTTTCAGTTTAGTTTTAAATGAATTAGTTTTGGCTCAACGTTTATATAGCTTTTTTTTTCTTTTCTTTTTTGTGGAGTGAGGGGAACTAAAATTCCTATAGCTATGTTTATAGTATAATGTTTGTAAACATTTTGCTTTATTTACCTGTAATTTACAATATTTATGAATGTAATAATAAAATGTGACTCATATGCTACTTATGTTTTTGTTTTGTTTTGTTTTTTTTCTCTTAACACTATTTTATATGGGTAGCTTATTTTTTAACCATGCAGCAAACGTTTTAAAATATCTTGAAAATTACTTTAATAATGTCTTATTACTTTTTAAGCCATTTAGCTGATATTAATCAGTCAGAATTCTTAATGTCAGTTAACCAGTTAATTGAGCAT
The DNA here is from genome assembly GCF_024489055.1 of Chanodichthys erythropterus. Lineage (NCBI taxonomy): Eukaryota > Metazoa > Chordata > Actinopteri > Cypriniformes > Xenocyprididae > Chanodichthys > Chanodichthys erythropterus. The sequence goes on from NC_090233.1 coordinate 48,200,716, forward strand.
CCTTAACTGTCACGTATTATCAATTTAATATGTCCTTGCTGAATAGAAGTATTAATTTATTAAACAACAACAACAACTTTACATTGGTAGTGTAGCTGCAAAAATGTACAAATGCAAAATCAAATGAAAGAAAGGAGAAATTGAATTTTGCAAAAAGAAAATTAATTCTGTTTTACGACCTTGCTGTATTTTGACATTATTTTTGAAAAAATTCATAATAAAAATAACTATCACAGTAATGTGAATCTGAGAATCACCGTTGACAATAATAGGAATTATTCTCGTTATTATAGTGGACATTACTGTAATGAGAATTTGTGGGTAAAATATGACCTGGACACGTGAGATTCAATGTCCCGTGCATGTTTCTCTCTGTAGATAAGCCTTTGAAGAAGCGTAAACAGGACTCCCATCCACAGGAGCCTGGTGCAGCTGGCACAGCTGGTTCAGGCTCTGGGGCTCCAGGTGGGGGAGGAGGGGCTAATGCTGGGCACAGGCTGGCCCCTCAAGAGGCCAGTGCTGCGGGCACCAGTGCCAGCCGCCCGGGCCTGCAAGTGAGTTTGGAGCAAGCGGGAAGAGTGGAGGACGCATGCATGGGCATGCCTATCCCTGCCAGCGAGGCTCAGCGCTGGCCTCAGGAGCCGCAGGAGGGCGTCACCCCGAAGCCCGTCAAACACAAGCACGACCATGCTCCAGAACACCGGCATCGCCATGATGACAAGCAGCCTGATACCCCGCGGCAGAAACACAGACCTGAAGGTCGGCACGCCGACGTCAGCACGCAGCGTGAAGCTCAGTCGGGGAGTAAACCGGTCGAACTTCCTCCATACATGCTGGGTGAAAACACCAGTTCGGGAGCGCTTAAGAACTTCACCATTCCCAAAATCAGAAAAGGGGGAGATCACGGAGGCGGAGATCTTCCAGAGGGCTGGAAGCAGCCGTGTGTGCGGCTTGAGAGACTAGAACCTGAGATGGACGTGAAGAAGAGCGTCAAGCCTGTGGTTGTTCTGCAGAAACTCTCCATAGATGAAGTGCAGAGGCTCATGAGGGAGAGAGACTCACGTGGCTCCAAGTCCGGCAAGAACAGACTCTCCTCTGGGAGATCTGGGAAAGGTAGGGGAACTCCTTTTATCTTTGTCTCATTCCAGTTTGAACGACTTTCCCACTTTGAGAACATCATGATGTATTTTTTTTTTTAAATTGGACAAACAGCCTGGCAGGGAGAAATATTGCTTGGCTACTTGTGTGAGGGCAGTTATGCACAATGTTTCTTGGGTTTTCCAGCTGGTAAGAGCTGAACCATTACTGCTTTGGTTTTTTTTAACACTTTGAAATGGCTCTTATAAGTGGATGTCAATGACTAGTGTCTCATTTATATAGCCAGACTTTGTTGTGTGATGGGTAAGAAATGTAGAATACATAAAGGAAAATCGGTTGTAATAGTACTGTTAAATAAATGGTTGTATGTAGTTATTTATGTAGATATCTAAAAGTAATACTAAATGCGTAAAAGCTGATATTGTTGAATTGCTGTTGGTTTGATTGTCATGAACAGTGTTATTTTAGTGTTTAGCATTTATTAATATTTTGAATTAGCTTTTATTTTTATATTTTCAGTATGAATTTTGGTTTTAATTTTATGTGCTTTTGCCATTTTTATTTTTTCTTAATATTTCTATATAGCTTTAGATTTTATTTCAGTTTTTAGTTATTTTAATCCTTAAACTTAAATTTATTTTAATTCCATCATATGCCAAGGCATAATTTCTAATTTTATTTTACAGTGCCGTAGTTATGTTGTAATTACTCAAATAAACACTGAGTAATATTAATTAACTATGTGTACTTACTATAGAGTTACAGTTAGGGTTATGGATTGGTTTAGTTATGTGTAATTCCGCATAATTTACTGTTATTACAGGAGTAAGTACATGTAGTAACGTGTAACTACGGCACTGTAAAATAAAGTGTCACTGAATTCGGACCTAACAAAAATACAAAAAACTGTATTTAAAAACATAAAACATTCACACACATCATGTAACCAGTCCTACTCAACCCACTCCAAGTGGGATTCGAACCCGTGTCTCAGGCATGGGAGGTGGACTCACTGACAAGGACTCTAAAGACCACAGTCTCTAGTGTCAGTCGTTAGCGCACCTCTTGAGGACAGAGAAGTGATGTTTATTTGCACATAAACCATTGACTTACTAGCTTGCCTTTAAACATGCATATCAGGCTGTCATCACCTACAGAAGATTACAGTTATGGCCGTTTAAGAGCCTAATGATTTAACTCAACTATTTTGTAGTAAACAACCATCCAGATTTGATGGCCAACTTAATGAACAAAAACTTTCGGGTCTTTCTATATTACCATAATTATTGTAACAGACACACACTAACAGGGTTTTTCCTAAAATCCTGATCACAGCAGAAAAAAACACTTTAACAAGCACCTGTTTTAGGTATTTTAATATTAAGAGAATAAGATTTGTATTTTGAGAGCACTATCATATATACAGTGTTTCCCACAGGATTGTGTGTTTTCTGTGGTGGTTGTATCTCTGTCCCTGTAGGGGGGTCCGGGGGCATACAAAATTTTGTACATTTTAAAGATAAATTCATTAATCTGGTGCACTTTGAGAGTTCAAAATTAAAAGCTTCAACCCATGTTAAGTATGCAAACTGAACAAAGAAAAAGTCTATAGGGCTTGTGCGCTAGAGATGTGCGTATCAGCTCTAACATCACTCAAATCTGCTGTTAAAAATAAATCATCCAACCGCTCAAACCTACGATATTCTCTGATTTTTAGATATCTGCACCTGATCATCACAAAATAATTATTCAAATTCTCAGTGTTAAGCATAATGATATAATAACATATGACACTTAAGTAGGCTGCTTTTAAATAAATATCTAAAATAAAAGTTATTCTTTGGCAAAATTACATTTCCTTAATAGCCTGTAAACATAGGTTTCACTCCCTTCAAATTAAAATTGTTACTGTTTCATTACATTGTTGAAGAAACACTCATCAGAATAATTTCTGTTAAGCTTGTGTATATTTTTTGTTAAAGTTTTTAAGCAATATCTCATGGGGGGGGGGGGGGGTTCCTTTGTTTTTATATAATGACCACTAGAAGGTGCTCTAGGCATATGCTTTCCTTAATTGGTTTTCCCTGGATAGAAATACGTGACACACATTCCTTGTGTTTTACCTAGAGATCGACCGATATATAGTTTTACCGATATTTTTCCCGATATTTAAGCATTTTACCATAATCGGTTATCGGTTTTGTAACATTGGATTTACCGATAAAGGCCACCATCTTGTGGGTGTTTTGATAATTGCGCACATGATCGCCATTACAGTGCATCTGAGGGGAGACGAGACAGCTGCATGCACAGTAACACTGCTTTGCTGTAATTAGTAAACTTTATTTAACATAACAGCCATTAATGCACAAATTAGATGTTACATAAATGCCTGAAATGTAGCTAGTTTATGCAGCTTGTCTCTAAGAAATAGAGACAAGCTCACAGAGTCGCATAAAATAATCCATCAAGTCCTGTACCAATAAAGATGTAACTTTGCATGAATTAAATAATACAGTCATGAATAAGCACATGTTGGAAATAAAAGCGCTGAATTTAATTCTTTCTCTGTTATTTATACTCATCATTAGTCTTGCAAAATCATCTGCATTTCGCTTTTCACTCAGCGGGTTGATATGAAATGCTCCAGCACGGCCATGAAACTTTTAACAAGATTCACTTGTTTAAAACATGGTTATATTGTAAATGTTTATATAATTACGATTTAATTCACTAACAAACATCCAAGTAAACACAACTCTATGGAAATTAATTATTTATTATCTCCGCGAGCGATCGCAGTTTGAGTATAGTTCTGTGTAAATGCATAATCTAGAACGAAAAAAACATTATTAATAATTCTGATATAAAATACCAGTTGAGAAATGCAATAAAATACGTTTTGTTTATATTCCAGAGAATATTATTCAGTTATTTCACATTATCCAGTGAATTATTCTTCGCTCTTTGCTATTAAACAGGTTATAAATCTACTAAAACTGTAGTTTAAAATTAAGTATTACATTTCTGCAAAGTTGATATGACTCCTGTCTTTAGTTTGTTTTCTCCTTTTGAAAACATTAGACATTCTACATTTGATTTTGCTTATTGTTAATATTAGTGTTGCTGCTGATGCTTTTTATAAATACAATTATTTTTGTGATATGAAGATTAAAATTAACATGAAAGACTACTAATTTTCAACAAGACAACGAATCAGGCTTATGGGGCAGAATGCTGAAAGACTTTTCTACACTACAACCTAGTTCTGCTCAACTGGGAGTATTAAGCTACATTAAAATTTCAATGCTGTTTTTCAGGTGGTTTAGATTGTTTTATTTATTTATTTATTTTAATTGGTTAGAATTACTTTTGTGCTTTATTTTTTTTATACTTTTTTTTGCCTCATCGAAGCTTTTATTTTTTAAACAAAAACAGTTTAGTAACAGTGCACTTTTTATTTTTTTGCACTTTCAGACCCCTCTGTTTATTGGTGTATAAATAAGATTTGTTTTGTTTTCTATGCAAGGAGGGAGTGTTATAACAGTAAGTAAATATCGGTTCTGCATATCGGTTATCGGGCACATAAACGCACAAATTATTGGTATCGGTTCTAAAAAATCAATATCAGTCAGTCACTAGTTTTACCAAATGAGAGTTCCCTGTCTTTATTAAAATCAACACATTAATGATTTATGGCTCATCCCCCCGCGACCCACCCGCAATTACTTGTCCAACTCGGTGGATTATCTGATGCGGATATAACTGCGATCCGTGCATCACTTTCACACGCTCTCGCAGAATGTCCTGTGCGGCTCCATTTGAGGCCAGCAAGTTGTAGGGCCTGAGTGAAAGCAATCTTTTTGGCACGTAACCCCATTTTCTGCAATGGGGATGGGCGGAACGGTTCGAGAATTAACACAGGCCGGGAAACTGCAACGTATCCATGGTAAAGGGGTATCTGAGCATGTGACTGGCTGCCTCGTAATTCTCTATGCAGGAGACTGCGTGTTGAACTGTTCAAGTATAAAATGTTGTATGGTGCTGTTACTTAAATTGAGATCTCATTTTGGTTTTAGGTATTTTCTTTTGCTTGCGTTCTCTTTTAAGCTCCTACTTTTAAGCTCCTACTAAGGGGGCTTTCACACTGGACAAATCTGAGTCTGAGCGCAATTGTTCCTAGTCAGGGATCCAGACTGCGACCAAATGGTCGCATTTTGCTCGTTTTGCTGCACGGACCATTTATCTAGTTCAGAGAAAAAATAGCGTGGCGGGAGCTCAGAACAGGTACTCGATGGCTGATCTTGAGCATGTGATACCGTTGCTACACAGCGCTAGGAGACCCAGTGAGAAAGCAAAATTCGCTGCAGAATTAATAACATTGAAGGCTTTTCAATTCACAAATCACCAACATTCACCATGAATTTAAAGTAGCAATGCTAATTGAAACCATGGTATTGTGGCAGAAATGTTTTTCATTATTCTCAGGGTTTGTACAACCTTTTGTTCATACCAAACAAACTTTTATTTAAAAAAATAAAATAAAAGACATAAATTCTTCACTATAACCATTAGATGATGGCAGAAGAGCACTTACTGACTTATTAGCCATTTCCACTCCCTAATATATGGAAAAGTAGGAAGTCACAAAGTTTTATAAAAAAACAAAAACTTTTCTTCAAATTGTGACTAAATTACACAAAGCAAGTAAAGAGTGCTCCTTTTTATATTCACTGAAGCTGTTGGTCAGTTCAGTATGATACTATAAAAGAACAATCGGATATTTAATAAGAGTAGAATATTTAAATTTTCCCTATAAAAATTTGTTTTTTGCTCATAACTGTTGTTAATAAATGTTAATTTTATCTGCATCTGAATTCAAGATCAGTGCTTTTACTGTCAAATTTCCAATAAACAAATGTAATTTTATTAGAAACTGCACTTATTAATGCAAAACAATAGTAATATTATGATTAAATTAACTTTGTGATTAAAAATCCCCCCCAACACTACCAAATTAGGTGCTGGTGCCACCATCTGTAAAACTTAGTGGCACTGTTGCTACTGCTCTTCAAATATTAGTCTGGAACCCTGCCCCTGCTTCATTGGTCTGATTTCACACTAAACTTGATTTTATCGAACCCTGGTGCATTTGCTTTTATCTTGCACCATCACAAACATGCATGGTGCATGATAGAAAACGGGTCAATATATTTTGTTTTTTTATTAATTTGGTGCATTATGTGCAGAGTGAATCACGACACAGTTCCAGTGCAACCAAACTCAGACCACTTCCTACAGGTAGTTTTAGGTTCGGTACCCCAGTGCTCTCCCAGATTCACATGACAAATTTCACATTACCAATTTTTCATGTGAACCATGTACTGTCCCGTTTCAAACTGAACTGCCAGTGTGAAAGCACCCTAAATCAATGTGACAACAATGTAGGCAGTATAAGTTGAATGTAAGTCTTTGTGCACAGGTGGAATAGACCCGTCCGTGCTGAAGGATCTTCCTCCTGAGCTGCTGGCAGAGATCGAGTCCACCATGCCCCTGTGTGAGCGGGTGAAGATGAACAAGCGCAAACGCAGCACTGTTAACGAAAGGCCTAAATATGCAGAGGACAGCTCAGAGGATGAGGATTTCTGTGAGTAGCACTTCTTTCCACCACTACATTTGTCACTGTCATCTCCCGCACAAAGACGACTGCCAAATCAAGATACAGTGCTTAACATTACTGAACATTCTCTTAACTAAGTTAATGAGGTGCATCCTGAGATGCTTTGTAAACAGTGTTAATGGCCGTACATGGCAGATTCCTATGTAATAATAATTTCACCCATTTAAGCAAACTGATTGCTTATTGATTGGAGTAGAATTTAATAGTCAAATTTACAATAAATTTCCTAGTAAAATTGTTTTAAAAAACAGCAAGTAACACATTAAATTAAATTTGAAATTTTGATGTTGATAGACTGAAATATTGTTCTTTTAAACGTACTTCAGTAATCTTTGCTTTATTTACAACTTTAAAAAAAAAAAAATTTTTAAGTATGGAAATTCATAATTCTAAATCACTCACTTTCTCAGTCAAGTCAAAAAAAAGTCTGCCACTGTTTTCTGCCCCAGCATCTCGTAAACGTCAGAAGAAGGATCGTGATAGAACGTGGGAGTTTGAGGATCGAGATCGGAGGAGTTCAGGAGAACATCGAAGAGGAAATTACGACGCGCGCAGAGGCTCAGGCAGCCGATACGACGACTCTGATCAAGATTCTCCTCCTCCCAGCCTTAGCGATGGTTAGCAGAAAACAATTCTGTCTTCTGTCTGCACTTTAGTTGCATAATATACACCTACCATTCAAAAGTTCAGAATTCTTTTATGCTCACCACAACTGCCTTCATTTGATCAATAATACAGTAAACAGTAATATTGTTGAATATATTTTAAAATGTAATGTATATTTGTGATGCAAAGCTGACTTTTCAGCAGCCATTACTCCTGTCTTCAGTATCACATGATCCTTCAAAAATCATTTTAATATGCTGATTTGCTGCTCAACATATATTACCAATGTTGTGCTGCTTAATATTTTTGTGGAAACTGTGATACTTTCTCTCAAATGCTGTTCTTTTGAACTTTCTGTTCAAAGAACTCTGTGAGACAGAACTATCTTATCACATAAATATGTTTAATGTCACTTTTGATCAATTTACTGAAAAACAAGTCAGTCTCCATTACAATTTAATAATTAAATAAAGCCTCTGCTCCAAATTTTAGTGAAGCTACAGTGTCATCATATTATTTGAGATTTTTCTGAAATGTCCATTAGTGGTTGATTTGGCGATTTTTTTTTTTTTTTTTTTTTTTTTTTCCAGTTGCAAGACGTTTAAAGACGAAAGAGAAGCAGAAGAAGAGGAAAGCATATGAGCCTAAGCTAACACCTGAAGGTAAACCCTTTCACCTCCCTCATCATTGTTTTTTCCCTGTCAGAATGAAACTCATTAAATACCACTTGATTTTCCCACTTTTTTTCCCCCCAGAAATGATGGACTCATCCACTTTTAAGAGGTTCACGTTGAGTATTGACAACATCTTTGAGAATCTTGAGGATGTGGACTTTACTGCTCAGGGTACAGTCAATATGTCTCTTTTTTATTATATTTTAGATTCTACACCAAACTCTGTCTGTTTTTGAGTAAGGTCAGCTCTTACTCCGTGTTGATGTTTGTGTGTTCTCAGATGATGATGAGATCCCTCAGGAGCTGTTGTTGGGGAAACAGCAGCTAAATGAATTGGGCAGTGAATCTGCTAAGATAAAAGCCATGGGCATCACTTGCAGGGTAAGAGATACTCTTTTATGCGGTAAAAAAAAAAACCCATGAAATTGCACTCAGTTTTGTGGGTTTTAGGCTAGCCAGTGTCTATGAGCAATCTATATAATAGTGCATCTATAAAGGCCATCTATAAGAAAGTGCACTAAAATTTGAAAAACATTTAGTTTACAGTCTGTCTCTTGGTAAAATTGACCCAAAATATTGATGACTTATCTTGCTTGAAGGGAATTATTTTTGTAGAATGAGAATGCCCCTTCCCCAACACTGACAAGCTCTTTATAGGGTCTTTTCTGCCCTGTATTTGTATTATATTCAGTGTTTCCCAAATAGAGGTATGTGAAGTGACAGAGGGGGTGCGTGAGGAAAATGCTAAGTTTTGCTATTTATTTAATTCTACCTAACCTTAAAATAACATTAAATTCAAGCATGTATTTCTTCCATACCCCCAAAATATATATTTTTTTCTTTCTGATCTGAAAAATAATCAGGCTACATTACTGTCATTCTCGAGTATGTACCTTTGTAAAAGGGGGGTTTTTGCACAAATATATATACAAATATTTTATATTAATATAAATATACAACAAACAAATATAGGCAACAGAATGTGCAATAGAGATTTGATTTGAGTCAAACTCTATTTGATACAGAAACGTACCCTGTGTGAGTTCTATTTATTTGAACAAAATTATTTGACAAAAATTACAGTAAAAAGAAATATTTTGAAAAAAAAAAAATACAATACAAACTTTTCTGTATTGTAATGTATTTTAAAATGTAATTTATTCCTGTGATCCACAGCTACATTTTCAGCATCATTACTCCTGTCTTTAGTGTCACGTGATCCTTCAGGAATCATTCTAATATGCTGATTTGCTGCTTAACATTTCTTGTTACCAACAATACTTTTTTCAGTGTTCTTTGAACGGAATGTTCAAAAGAACAGCATTTATTTGAAATGGAACTCTTTTATAACATTATAAATATCTTTACTGTCACTTTTGATCAATTTACTGAATAAGTGTTCATAAAAAAAAAAAAAAATCCCCAAACTTTTGAACGATAGTGTACTTTTCTCGATTGTTAGTTTTTTATTGACCATTTTCTATCTTAACCAAATATTGTTAAGACTTAATCTTGTGTAGAGTATGTTTATTCACTACACATAAATCACTACACAAAAATTCCTGTTTTCTATAACATGTCAACTTTTGCTGTACTTTTATTCTGTGTTTTTTTTCATCTAATGCCCAGATTCCTTCTGATAAACTGGTGAAACTGTTGAACATCCTGGAGAAGAACATTCTGGATGGAGCCAGTCTTTCTACACTCATGAACCTTGTAAACAGAACTTTATTCCTTTTATTCATATTTGTCTCTCGGGTGACACTTTCATACTTCAAATGATGCATTTATTTTTGATCCTCTGCTTTTTCTCACTTTTGTCTCCTCTGCGCTTCATCAGGATAACGAGGGAGAGGACGAGGAGCGACTCTGGCGGGATCTCATTATGGAGCGGGTGACCAAATCAGCCGATGCGTGTCTGACAGCACTGAACATCATGACATCATCACACATGCCTAAAGCCGTGTACATTGAGGATGTGATAGAGAGGGTTCTGCAGTACACTAAGTTCCACCTGCAGAACACTCTTTACCCGCAGTATGATCCGGTCTACAGAGTTAACCCTAAAGGAGGTGAGACACTTAACTTCTGCTGAAGTCTGATGTCTAAATGGAACAAAGTTCAAATAATCACAAACAATTCATTCAGGCATGGAATACAGTGAATAGGTTTAGAGCAAAAAATTGTTTGACAAATGTATTAAAAACAGGTTCCAAAGTCCTTTTCAAGGGAAGTCTGTTCACTCGGCATCCATATTTGCAATGCCTTCGAGCAACCAAGACCAAGTACTATCTATTTGAATGGGGGAATCCTGAAATGTCAAAAACCACTTGCAGAACTCACAATTAAATACAATCTGACTTGAACTTTCCCATAAATGTTGTTTTTTATGCTCAAATGGCATTAAAAAAGCTTATTTTTTAGGCTAGACCAACCAGTGCGCATGTGCAGTCATAAGTGCACTTTTCAGAACGATGACTTTCTATACCAGCCAGAGCTTCTTACAGCAGCTGCAGTGACACGATGACCTTATCAATCAGCAATTGGCTCTTTTATTTAGAAGGCGGGACTTGTTCCGCCATATTGCACATTGCACTTTCTCACATTCATAAGTAATATGAGTGCACTGTCTTTCTGTATATAAACAAAAAGTCAGTATGATGCATTAATTGTTTGACATCTTGATTATAAAAAATAATCTCAAATAAAAATGTAAAAAATCATCCAAGTAAAATATTTTGGTTCAGTCTGATGGAGTTTTTAGAGATGTTTAGAGATCTTTTTAATTTTTTTAATAATAAATTAAAATTATACATTTTAAAGATTAACAATTATTATTACTAAAATAATAATGGTAATAATAATATTATTTGACATTTTCCATTGGTATTTACTGCCAGTGTTGTAATAAATAAAATTAAATGTGTTTGTAATTGTAAATTAACTACTAAATAACATCATCATCATCATCATCTGGTTACAGGTTCCTTGCTCAGCTCCAAGGCAAAGCGAGCCAAGTGCTCCACCGCCAAGCAGAGAGTCATCGTCATGCTCTATAACAAAGTGTGTGACGTAGTCAGTAACATCTCAGAGCTGCTGGAAATTCAGCTAATGACTGATACAACAATATTGCAGGTAGGAAATGATCGGTGCAGTGTCCTTGTGTATACTCTCTACGTTTTTGGCATTTATTCAATGTTGTATCACTCTATGATTTTGATAGTGTTTTTGTTCTTCTGCAGGTCTCTTCAATGGGCATCACTCCGTTCTTTGTGGAGAATGTCAGTGAGCTGCAGCTCTGTGCCATAAAGCTGGTGACGGCGGTATGTTTTCTTAGATTAGCAGCAAAACCCTGTGCATTCAGTCTATCATGTACTGAATACATTCTCAATATTTAAGATAATAGGGAAGAAATATTGCTCACCAGCCATTAAACTATTTTGCATGATTTCATTACTATGACAACAAAATTGTTTAGCTATTACAAAATCACCATTTTGAATTTGCTCCTTAATTTTGTCTTAATGGCAGGATTTTCTTTTCAACTAAAGAAAAAAAATCATACTGTTATTTTTATGTTGCAATATAAACCGTTTATTCTGTTGCAGTTTCTAAGAAAAAAATGTAATACATCCTTAAATTTGAAGTATGTAAGATAATTTGTTAAAATACATTCTCTTAACATCTATCACTATGGCATTCATGGATTTATCAATCACTTTCCAGCTCAAACTATAGCGAGAGTTTGGCTACTGTAGCAGGTGGAGTCGCTCGGCGTTTGCTCTAGACAGAGCGTTAGCCTGCTCAGTTGCTTACTTATGAGACATAACACAGCTAAAAGTATTCCTAATATGTTGGAGTTTTGTTGAGTAGCCTAATTTTGCATGTTGTAGTTCGGGTAGGTGACACTAGTGACACAAACTATATGCTTCACCTTCAACAACTGTATTATTTATTCGTTTAAGGCCAGTATATGTTTGCATTGTAAATTTTGTTTCCTGCTTGGTTCACATGTATCTGTATTGCAAAACTTGACACTAATGGAGGCATTTTGCTTCTCTCTGTGGCTCAGGTCTTCTCTCGTTACGAGAAGCACAGACAGTTAATTTTAGAGGAGATTTTTACCTCTTTGGCCAGACTGCCCACCAGCAAACGCAGTCTCAGGAACTTCAGGTACTGATATGACCACTTGTATTTGGATTGCAGCTCTGCCTAAACTGATCTGTGATAAACAAGCTTTTCCTGCATGTCGATTCTGTCTGTGTGTTTAGGTTGAACAGTAGTGATGCAGAGGGTGAGCCCATATACATTCAGATGGTTAGTGCTCTGGTGCTGCAACTAATTCAGTGCGTGGTCCATCTGCCCTCTGACAAAGACTCTGAAGATGATCACAGGAAGGTACTAGTTACTCACCCAACACCTCTTAAACTAGTCTTGCATTTTTACTATCACCATAACAGGCTACATTAACAATATGGATTAATCCATTTATCAGGTTGACGACGATGTGTTTATCACCAACTCCTATGAAACTGCCAGACGGACGGCTCAGAACTTTCTCACTGTATTCCTCAAGAAGTCAGAACATTCTTTCCGATATCTATTTTTGCTTTATGATATGTGTGCATTTGGTTCTTGCCGTACTCAACGTGTGTTTCTGTGTTGTAACTACATCTCAGGTGTGGCAGTAAACAGGGTGAGGAAGACTACAGGCCACTGTTTGAGAACTTTGTGCAGGACCTGCTGTCTACGGTTAACAAACCCGAGTGGCCCGCCTCTGAATTACTGCTGAGTCTTCTGGGTAGATTACTGGTAAGAACAGATTGAAACCAATCACATTGTCTGCACAACCTCCATCCATGCTAAACATGAAATTAATGCATATTTATGAACTCTTAGTTCATAAGTTTATAATGGAGTTTTGGGTGATTTGAGATTGTCATAACAAATATATAATATATATATATATATATATATATATATATATATATATATATATATATATATATATATATATATATATATATATATATATATATATATATAATATATATAATATATATATAATATATATAATATATATATAATATATAATATATATATATAATATATGTGTGTGTGTGTGTGTGTAACCAAAATATCTAATACAAGATGTAATATGTCTCGGGTATCCCCAGAATGTGTCTGTAAAGTTTCAGCTCAAAATTCCCAACATTATAGCATACTCCCCGTCCCTTTTCAGAAGAGGGCTGTGCCTTTACAGCCCGTTCTTCAGATACTCAGGCAACAACAAAATGGAGTGTCACACAGCCATAATGTCTGAAATTGTCAATACCAGTGTTCAGCCTTATACGTTTAAATCGGAGTCGGACATTGATAGAAAGACTTGAGAAGTAGTAATAACTTTTTGAATGCAACATGGTGTTTTTGAATGGTTAGTTGGCAAATTTATATACATTTATGTCAACTAACATCCTTTGTGTTACTTGTGTCGATGCCTTACTAGCAAATAAACATTCCTCTCTTAGTACAAATCTCTTACATTTACAGAAAACATAAACAGTTTGAAAAGTCAATCACCTTACTGTATTGTGCATAACAAAGGTACGGTGAGTGTTTTCGGGTTAAAAACAAAAATAATGACAAAGCCCTGGTCTTTGTGAATGCAGTCAGAGACAATGGTAAATTTAGCCACATTAGCCATACAAAGTGCTAACAAGCACATTCAGAAAAGCGATTTGCAAACATTCACAAAATATATAGTGCGATACTTGCATGTTCTGAATATTAAGTTGGATTACGAACAGTTGGTATTGATCCATCTTTGAGAATCAACTTTTGTGCAAATCCTGCTTTGTACGGACCCTCATTTGCAAAACAGTCAGGTATAAAATATATATAATATCATGTGTAAAGTTTGTAGCATTTATTTGTAAACAAAAACAATTTGAGTAACATAAGAAAATACCACAGTAGTGTTTCAGTGAAACATATACAAAGTTTATTTCTCCTTTAGTGACCCTTGAGCCTTCAAAATCTGTCCCTAGGTGCACCAGTTCAGTAACAAGCAGACAGAGATGGCACTGCGGGTGGCATCACTGGATTATCTGGGTACCGTAGCAGCCAGATTGAGGAAAGATTCAGTCACCAGCAGGATGGACCAGAAAGCCATTGACTGCATCGTCAGAGAGGTATATGCACCTTATTTCAAAATAAACATGCTGGTGCCTGTAGACTACATCTAATTAACAATTCACTTTACATTGTTTTATTAAATGTGTCTTTAGGGCTCAGAAGGAGATGAGACTCAGCGGCTGCAGAAAGCTCTGCTGGATTATATGAATGAGAATACAGAAACAGACCCTGCCCTCACTGTGAGTCCAACTAAGATGCTTTTCATGCCCAGTTACTTGTGTAGAGTTGTGTTCAGCCGATATAAGTTTTTCTAAGGTCAGGTGTCAACTAGGGGTGGGAGAAAAAAAATCAATGCATCCTGATTATCTCTCCAACGATTCTGGATCAATTCTGAGAATTTCAGAATCGTTTCTGAGTTTATAGTTTGTAACCGCAGATGTGCAATGACACTCTGTGTTTTAGAAACACCCGTGTTCTGCTTGCCAGTTCCTCATACACAAGAACCACTCAAAATAATCTTTCCTAAAGTTCAGAAAGGTTGAAGCTAATTACAAGGATGATTGCTTTTTTGCACAGGATATGTGCTGTGAGAAGTGTGTGCTTTGCTTGCTGTTATGCTTGTATGCGGTCTCGCCTGCTGGTATTTTCCTTACAAATGCTCTATGAAGGCATAATTTAATTTGGAATGCAGTGGGCTTATATATTAAAAATATGAAACTCACTGACAGAAGTCTGCTTTCGATTTTGAATGCTCACGTGCGCTTTGTGAAGAGTGCTCATGCCTGTGGCTGTGTGCGACTGTGTAATTATTTAAATCTACTTGTATCTCAAAATGGTTTTATAATATGAAAATAATGTAAACACAGTCAGTTATGTCTAAAAAGATTAAACGGAACAAAACATCTTATATTTAAAGTGATATCTGTGCAGAATGCAGCTTATTGGATATCCCGCTGTTTGTCATAATCAAACAACAGTGAAGCTGAGAAAAAGAAAAATCACAACTCATAGCTCTTGAATATATTTTATGTTTTGAAACTATATATTTAGATTTCTTAACATACAATTGTTTTCATTTAAATGTTTTAATTTGTAATTATTAAAAAAAAAAATATTAAAAATTACATATGTAATTTAAATAAAGGGATTTAAAACTTTTAAAGATTAAGTTGGTAAATGAATGAATGAATTAATAATATAAAAGTAGATCAGTGACTCCTAGAATCAGAAATCGAATCGAATCGGATCAGATCGTGAGGTGCCTAAAGCCCCGGGTATACTTCACTTTCCGCGCCCGGATGTGTCAGGCACGTCTTTCAAAGTATACTAACCAAGGATGCGCGCGGATGAGTTGTGCGCAGTGCAATTTTTTTCTATACTATTACCAGACAACCGGACATTCGCTAGGCAGGATCGGAGAAGAAAAATAGTGCAGCCACCATTGCAACATAGTTCAGAAGATACACCAAGAGAACAGGAATCAAAAAAGATGGAGAAGGCATGCTTTTGAGTTTACTCGTCTTATTTTTGAATCGTTCTTTACACACTCTTCTTCAACGACTGCACATTGTGCTCAGTACTGTGCGTATTGCCACCTAGTGGACTCTTCTTTCCTGCTTGCGCATGGACTGTTGCACACACACCGTCTGCGCGGTCTCAAAATTTGGGTAATTTTTGAATAATTTTCGTCATGCAGATGGCTGCAGACGAACACGGATGGCTGAAGTATACCCGGGGCTTAAAGATTCCCACCCCTAGTGTCAACATCTAGCAAGGTTGCCCTAATCAAAAGTTTAGACATGCATGACAGATTTTTTTCCTTATGATTTTTACTTTGTAAAAATCTTTAAGCTTCTGCTTAAATGTTTATAAGTAAAATTTGATGTAGATGTAAGAGAATTTTGATTTGTTTCATGTTTCATATATTATAATAATAATAAAGTTATTATTAATAGTTGTAATAAAAGAGATGCAAAAATTTATATTTTACTGAAACTGAATATCACATTGTATCACTGGTGAATAGTTTTTATTAAGGTAAATGATCTACTGCATGCACTTGCTCTGCGTTTTTTTTTTTTTTTTTTTTTTTTTTTTTTTTTTTTTCTCTCCTCAATCCTGATTTTGTATTATATCTGATTTTGTATTGTAGTTTGCACGCAAATTTTACATCGCTCAGTGGTTCAGAGACTGCACTACGGAAGCTGAGAAGGCCATGAGGACTCAAAAGGAGGACGACTCAGAGGGAACGCAGCACGCCAAAGAGCTCCAGGCTACCGGAGACATCATGCAGCGTGCCGAAACTCGCAAGAAATTCCTTCACTCTGTCGTCAAATCAACTCCCAATCAATTTACTACTCTCAGGTATTACCACACATGAATTTATGCTTCAATTATGTTATTCCTGTCTTGATCAAGACTATATTATAATGATTGGATTGTGGTATTAATGAAAAATAAAACTTTTGACAGGATGAATTCAGACACTGTGGACTATGAAGATGCCTGCCTTATCGTACGCTACCTGGCCTCCACCAGACCCTTCTCTCAGAGCTTTGACATCTACCTGACACAGGTGAGAAGATGATGGGTCTAAAATGTAGACGCAATCAGTTTCCACCTGGTATTAATGTACCTTTTGTGAAAAAGTACTAAAAAGCTAAGTATTTGTAAGTAACCTTGTCTGAAACAACTTAGTTTTTACCCAGTCTATTTAATCTCTTTGAAAGAGGGATAAACATCTATGAGTAGTGCAGTGATGAATTATTTGCTAAAACAATTCAGACCATGTGTGTGGAGCAGAATGCATTTGGATATGCATAGAGTGCATTTTCATTTTTGTATTTTTCTTTATTTTAGATTCTGAGAGTTTTAGGGGAGAGTGCCATAGCTGTCAGGACCAAAGCCATGAAGTGTCTGTCTGAGGTGGTGGCTGTTGACCCCAGTATACTGGCCAGGGTAAGGAATGCAACTCAAGTAAAACTGGCAGCACAAAACTTTAGGTAATTCTGTCAGAGTTGACTGTTCATGTCTTTGGTATGTTTGTCTTGTGTAGTCTGATATGCAGCGTGGCGTTCATGGGCGGTTGATGGATAACTCCACCAGTGTGAGGGAAGCAGCGGTTGAGCTACTAGGACGGTTTGTGTTGAGTCGACCTCAGCTGACGGAGCAGTACTACGACATGCTCATCGAGAGGATATTGGTATGATTTTAAACCAATACCTGTCTGATAGTTAAAGCAGCACAATGTAAAGTTTTGGACCACTATTCATATGGAACAATGTCTGTATATGTATTTGTATACACCACCGTTCAAAAGGTTTTATTTTTTTTGTGAAAGCTATTAATACTTTTATTCAGCAAATATGCATTAAATTGATCAAAAGTGACAGTAAAGACATTTATAATATTGCAAAACATTTTTATTTCATGTAAATGCTGTTCTTTTGAACTTTGTTCATCAAAGAATCAATAATATATCAGTTTCCATAAATATATTAAGCAGCACAACGGCTTTCAACTTTTTATATTAAATGTTTACGCCGATAGCCTAGTGGTTAGTGCAACGACGGCGACCCGAGTTCGATTCCCGTCTCGACGTTCTTGCCGATCCTGCCCCCCTCTCTCTGCCCAATGCTTTCCTGTCTGCTCTCTACTGTCCTCTCCAAATAAAGGCACAAAAAGCCCATAAATAAAAATTGTTAGAATTAATGGTGACCCATATGTACTTTTCCTTAACACTTTCATGTAAATTTTAGCCTGAACCCTTGATGTTAAAAATATGTACCATATACGTCTGGGGAACATTCTGGGGTGTTTTTCTGCTGTTTTGATTATTGTACATGTAATCCTTTAAGACATTTAAAGTGTTTGTTTGCGGTCTCTTCAGGACACTGGTATCAGCGTGAGGAAGAGGGTGATCAAGATTCTGAGAGACATCTGTTTAGAGCAGCCCAACTTCAGTAAGATCACTGAGATGTGTGTGAAGATGATCCGCAGGGTCAATGACGAGGAGGGCATCAAGGTGCAGTCATGTTCTCTGTTTTGTTTTGCATGAAAACCGCAAAGCTGAACTTTGTTGTGATAGGTTTGTCCTGTTAATAATTAAAGTTTGAGCTAACAGTCTTTCCCTCCCTGCAGAAACTGGTGAATGAAACATTCCAGAAGCTGTGGTTTACACCCACAGCCAGCCATGACAAAGAGACAATGAATAGGAAGATTCTCAACATCACTGATGTGGTCAGTATTTTTCACACTTTATATATATATATTATATGTGCGTGTTTGTTCATTTGTACGTTTATATATATATTTATTTACATGTTTATAAATGTTTATATTAGTGCTGTCAAAAATAGCGTTCTAACGCATGCATTATGCTTTCAACTTAATTGTTAAAAATATTTAATGCAGCATCCATTTTTTGTCATAATTTGGCTAGCGTTACATTATATGACCATGCTCTTATTCTCGCAAATGCTTTTAAACCATTCAAGCGCCACAAGACAATCAAGAACACGCTGTCTGTGAATGCGTAAAACACACAACTCGTGTGTACAGAAAGACGCGCACCAGTATTGAGTTATCTTTCGCGCTTGAACAAACAAACAGAATTATGCTAAAATGCCCGTTTTGTCGAGTATCCTCGAAAGAGCAGTCTGAAATGAGTTAAATAATGGCTTAAATGAACGCGTCAGATCCGTGTCATGTTCGGCTGTGTCATGTTCGGCAGTGGCAGCTCTTAAAGTCACAGCAGCCTAATAAACCAGTTGCTGTGATGGCTATCATTAATGTTAATCAAAGAACAAAGGTAACAGAGAAAATTGTAAAAATTGAGAAAATTCCTTTATGCATTGATGACTGTGAAGTGTTTGATAACTTTATTCAATTTCTGTATTTCCTACCTGTTAGACAGAAAGGCCACAGGTAAATGACATTTATTAAAATGGGTTTATGTGAAGATTGTTTTAAATTCACTTAAATTAAATATTTTTATTTTATTTTTTTAAAGCCTAGTAAATGCTGAAATTGATAGCTTTTAGTTATACTGTAATGTTGAATGTCTATAATTAATGTTTAAAAACAAAATTCATAGAGACATAATATTAGTGTCGGTACCAATATTAGCATCAGTGATAATGGCCTTCATTCATAAAAAGATGGCATTAAATAAATATTTAAAATATGCTTTCTTTAAGTTGTTTCTTTGAAGAACTCCATTAAAAAAAGTTTAGTCAATAGCAGTAAATGATTTTGTCTTTTGTTCTTTGATTAACATTAATGACAGCAGCAGGTTTATTAGGGTGCTATCACTTTAAGATCAGACGCACCTGATGCAGATCTGACACTTCAGATGCCCTCAAAACCCTTTATGATCATTTAATGACAGTCCCATATGGACTTTATTTAATTCATTTAAGATTGTGCTTATGAGGATACTCGACAAAGCAAGCATTTTGGCATACTTTTGTGTGTTTTTGTCTGTTCAAGCGCAAAAGAGAACTCAATGCAGCTGGTGTGCTGTCTGAAGCAGCTTTCTGTGCACATGATTCATGTGTCTGTCACAAAGAAAGGAGATTCACAGACAGGGTGCCAGTACAGATTTAAGTTATTTTTTGCAAAGTTTTTTAGCTGCGCTAATTGCGTAAAATATTTTTAACGTCTCAAACTGAAAAAAGTCAATCGTATATGTTAACGCGAATATTTTGACAGCCCTGTTATATGTATATATTTATATATTTGTTTGGTCTGACCACAAGTTTGATTCCATCTCTACCCCTGCAGGTGTCTTTTTTTACCTTTGTATTATTTGGCTCTAAATCACAGTATGTTTGCATCATCAGTGTGAGAACCCCCTGGCAGCTGTTTGTTGTTGTAGCTAGGTATCACTGGAGAAGGCATGTTTTTATTTCTTTGGCTTTACTACCAAAACATCAGACGTTCTAGTGGTGCTTGCATCTGTCTGGAACAGATGCTTTGCAAGATATGCAGAAAATGTGAGCTGCTCCCTGAAGGCAGTTTCTACAGAGACATCAGCAACGAGGAAATGCAATTGCTGCTCTTTTTGCAAGGCATCAGTTTCGCTTTCCTGGATTCGTTCATATGAATTGTACCCTAATGCTTGTTTTCAAGTGGACTTCAGTTTGGTTTCTTGGTGCACACTGAAATTAATTAAGCAGCTTTCACATAAATCAATCGGATAGATGTCAAACGGACTTGTGTCTGAATCAAAAGCTCTAGTGTGAAAATGCCTTTTCTTTGAAATATGCATCATCCCGAAGCTGATCTTATTCTTTTCTGTGCCTCAGGTCGCTGCCTGTAAGGACACTGGCTATGACTGGTTTGAGCAGCTCCTTCAAAACGTAAGTGTTTCTGTGACAAATACATTTACATCTGCCCGCCTCTACTCTGTAGCACTTCAGTTCACTGTTTTATTTTCTCTAGCTTTTAAAATCAGAGGAGGATTCGTCCTATAAGCCAGCCAGGAAGGCCTGTGTGCAGTTGGTGGACAATCTTGTGGAGTACATCCTCAAATATGAAGAGGCACTTGCAGGTATGCACATACTGCTGGACTTGGGAAATCTGATTTGTTACCATATCAGTACATTAACCTGCAAAACCAAAAAATGTCAAATACAATTTTTTTTACAAAAAAAAATACAAAAACTAAATCTAAAAAAGCATGTATGTGATTTGCAAATGTGTTTTTATTGAGGATCATATTTGATAAATCAGGCTTTTATGCCTCGTATAGTATGATATAGTGGGAATATGGAACATTTTTGGAGTCCCAAACTCAGCAAAAATTTGAATTTTGATGCAGTTGCTGATATTTATATGGCCAAAAGTTAAGATTAATTTTTTGTTTTATTATTAAAGCTCTGTAGTTTTAATTTTGTGGGCAAACATAATGCAGTGCAATACAATGATGATGTACCATACTAAAGGCATTTTACTTGTTGAAAAAGTATCTATCAATCAGAAAACAGAAGGTATGTAGTAGATTGTGTGCAACATGTTTTTCTGCAGAGTTTTGATCATGTTTTTAATGTAAAATCCTTAAATTTATGTAATTAAATGGCTTTTTGGGGTTAAAGTAGTTCATTTCAATTAATTGATTCAAAAACAAAGTAACTTTAAATTTAAGTGTTAAGTGTTGCTTTTTTGTAGTTTTCATTTATTTTCAATAGGGTGTTTGTTGCATTTAATGCAATTTTTGTTTAAATACTAAATTATTTAATAGATAGTTAATATGTTAATGTAATGCACCTAAATTCACAATCGGTTGATCAGTCATGATCTGTCAAGTCAATAGAAAGAACTTACCCTAGAATTTGTTTGTGATCTTAAATTTGTTCTTAGTAACTTTCCTAAGTTAAAATTACTTTAAGTAATTTTTACAAAATAAATTAATTGGCTTTTGTGATGCTGTCTGTGTGCAGAGCATAAGAGTGTGAACTCGACGCGGTTGGTCGCATGCATCACCACGCTGTATCTGTTCAGTAAGATCAGAGCACAACTGATGGTCAAGCACGCCATGACTATGCAGCCCTACCTCACCACCAAGTGCAGTGTAAGTGCACACTTCCTCTCTGCAAGCGGCAACTGCTAAGCACCACTTTCTACAGTGCAATATTTGAGGTCATTCTGCCATCTAGTGGCCGTATATTCCTAGTATTGTCATATTGTGCCAAGGTACACGTGTCAAAAGGTTTTTATTTATGTGTGTTTATGCATAATGTATTTTGTCATTTTCACAGTCTCAGAGTGACTTCATGGTGATTTGTAATGTTGCAAAGATCCTGGAGCTGGTAGTTCCTCTGATGGATCACCCCAGTGAAAGCTTCTTGACCACCATTGAAGAAGACCTGATGAAGCTCATCTTAAAATATGGCATGACGGTAAGTGATGTGCACTCTCAAACTTGTAAGCGTAAAAAAGGTACACACATAAGTATAGTAAAACTTGCTGTTTTTTTAAGTAATGGTGAAAATGTTAATCTTAAACTGGTTTAACTACTGGCTTGCTGTTCATTTGTATCATATTTCTAAACATACCACTAATTTCTTTCTCTCTTTCTTCTTTTTGCACAGGTTGTCCAGTACTGTGTGAGCTGTTTGGGTGCAATAGTGAATAAAGTGACTCATAATTATAAGTTTGTATGGGCCTGTTTTAACCGTTATTATGGAGCACTGACTAAGCTAAAGTTACAGCATCAGGAGGGTACGAACAACATGGCACTAGCTGCCACCAAAGCAGCCCTGCTCAGATCTCTCTTCACTGTGGGAGCTCTCTGCAGACACTTTGATTTCGACCTCGAGCAGTTCAAGGGCACCACTAAGGTATCGCAACCTTTCCCCATATGTAATTATACATGATTTTACATAAACCTGCTTGTACTTTACATGCAGCTGTGATTGCCATAACAACACAAATATTTCACTTAAAACAGCACTATATAAAATGTGCATTCTAAGAAAAAATAAAAACATTAATATTTGCATTATTTTTTATTTTCAAATATTAATCAAAATTACAAAAATGTGTTTTATTAAGTTTATTATGATATTAGATGATTTAGTTTAATGAGGTATGTTTAACTATAACTTTTATTAAACCTGTAATCTTGCACTGTTATTGGCAGGTTGTGATAAAGGAGAAGGTTTTGGAATTATTACTGTACTTCACTAAGCATGAGGATGAGGAAGTCCGATGCAAAGCCATCATTGGGTTGGGTAAGATGACTCATGTTTTTTTGTTGTTGTTGTTGTTGTTGTTTTTTTTGATAGTAATTATTTAAAATTCACATATACATATATATAATGTGTGTACATTCATACATTCATACATACATACATACATATATGACTAAACGCAACAAATCCATTTTATTTCATTAATTTGAATAAAAAATGTGTTTTCTTTACCAAGAAAGTGGCCAGATGAAAACCACTATTTTCTGATTCTAACTTTCACATAGCATCTTTTGGTTATAAAAACATAAAAGATTCAAATCTAGATTTTGATTTTCAAAGGTTTATTATAAAAACAGATTATTTTCCCCCCAAAATGCAATAAAACATGACAATTTTTTTTTTTTTTTTTTTTTTTTTTTTTCAAAATGCAACTAATCAATTTTTCTGTTTTTGTTGATCACAAAGTACAAAATAGATAAGGAAAACTAGGATGCTGGGTGTATTCAGAGCTCCGGCATTACTGTTTACAGTGCGTGGAATGGTGCTCTGTGATTGGTTGAGCAGATATATCAGAAAAATGACGGAAAAAACATGACAGACAACACGACGGATATCGCAATTTTGTGCAAAATTAATAAATTACATTTCAATATCGACCAGATACAATACAATAAAAAAAAAAAAAAAGCCCTTTATCGTGTTTTGGAACTTTTCATATATATATATATTATATAATGCACACATGGGTCATTGACGAATAAGGTTTTTTAAAGTGTAAAAAAAACCATAATGGAGATAAATTTAACACTTAGAAAAACTTCAAAATTAATTATGTCACTAAAAAAGTAATTTGGTATAACCAAATCTAGTTGTGCTACCTTACATACTTTGGATGTCATATCATTGTTTTTTATTATTATTAAGGCCTTTGGACAAAAAAATGACCTGTCGTGTCATTGACCCCCCCCCAAAAAAATAAAATATATATATATATATATATATATATGTATATATGATTTTTTTTTAATACAAAACTACCTGCGCAACTTTAGGCAAGTTTACATTGCTTAATCATCTAATATATATTTAATTTCAACTTTATTTCAATTACCGAAACAGTAAGGTTTAAAGGGACTATATGTAAGAATTTTCACGTATTAATTTGCTTTTTGTATTGCCAAAGTGTGAACCGCTTGTAACGGAACTTAAAAAATGAATCCTTCCCTGACTTCCCAGGATGTCTATGAAAGCCTGTAGACTGATTTGGATTTTTTTTTTTTTTATGCGAAGGACTCGGGCCAATTTCACTGGGATAATCCAAAGAATGTGACGGTTATGTGTGCTCCTGAGAGGCTCTCTTCCGTTCTGACACATGAAATGAATAAACTTATGCAATGTTCAGGATAAGGCCAAAAGAGCTATTCTGTACTGTAATATCAATGTGTCAGGCAAAGTAAAGGGATTAATTCAAACCACAGTCTCACATTGCCAGATCTCACATTGCTAGTCTCAAATATACTTTATAATCAAACTATCATAAGTGTAATTTTAATTACCTTGTCTGTTGGCATGATGCCAGTGAATTGCAGAGATCTACATTGCTACAATCAGATGCTTTTTTAACAGCCTCTGTCATTTTTGTTGAGTGTTTATTTTGTTGATGAGAGGAAAGTACACTGCACATATTTACATAACCTAATGGTCACAGCATATACTGCGTCGAAAAAAGGTTGGGTTCGCTTCAAAGACATTTCCAACTTTTTACTTCTTTATTTCGTCGTGAGTATATTGGGGGCCTTGAATCTTGTTCAGTCTCTTGTGGGTTAACTTAATAATAATAATGCAATAACTTGCTGGCTGCAGTTCACTTAACGACCTGAATTTCTGAATTCTACATACAGCCTCTTTTATTTTAGTTGACAGTAACAACACAATTGTTTACTTTTCAGCTTTTTGTTTCAGAACCATTTTTTGTCAGAATAATTTTGTACTGTGTCATAATTACTGAATAATAAATAAACCTTTTAACCTTTCTCTCTCTCTCTCTTGCATTCTGTAGGGTTCCTTTTCATCATGCACCCAAGTCAGATGTTCGTTCCAGAGGTGAAGTCTCTGTATAATGGGCTCCTATCTGATAAGCGTTGCACCATCACACTCAAGATCCAGGTGTTAAAGAACCTCCAGATGTATCTCCAAGAGGAGGACTCTCGCATGCAAGAGGCTGACAGAGAGTGTAAGTGATCCTGACATGATCATTCATAGGGCATTGCAGTTGCCAGTATAATTTTGAGGTTAACTGGAATTGATAAACTTCATGCTCTATAGACTCTGTTCCACCATTAAAGAAAGCTTGTGCTTTTATTTATTTTTTTTTTCAGGGCAGAAAATGTCAAAGCAGGAGGATCTGAAAGAGATGGGTGACATCTCCTCTGGTATGAGCAGCTCCATCATGCAGCTTTATTTGAAGCAGGTGCTGGAGTCTTTCTTCCACACGCAGTCCAGCGTACGACACTTCGCCCTCAATGTCATTGCTCTGACCCTTAGCCAGGGACTCATACACCCCGTACAGGTACACACACCCTCATACAGCAATACAGACATTATAAACACAGCATTAATGTCATTACTTGTCCTGCACAGAATTTTAACTTTTATGCATCCCAATCATTTGTATGTTGTTTTATTTTACCTTTTAGGGTTAGGGTTACTTAAATTACCTAAATTATAATTACAACACTATGTTCACCGGTTTGATTCCCAGGAAAAATGCTTATGAATAGGATGCAAATTAGGGGTGTAATGGTATGCGTATTCGTACCGAACGGTTCATGGTGCAAGTTCCAAATGGAAGTGATCATCCTTATGTGATCATCCCCATGTGAGCAGTCTCTCCATGTAAGCATTACAGTAGTATGTTTAATGTACCTGGAACAATTTAATAAGGTTGTGTAGCCATTAACAGTATCCTACACTATAGTTAACATGAACTAGGCCTAACAACACTGTTAAAGCCTTTTAAAATTTTGGCTTATGTAAATTTCCACAAATGCCAATTTTTATAGGTTATTAAAATAGTTACGTAGCATCATTAAGAACTAACATGAACTAACATTAATGGACAAAAGGGTTTTTTTGTGTTTTGTTTTTTACCCCCACTCTCTAACCACCTGAAGGTCGCGGTGTAATTCGCACCCTTACTAAGACACATTGGGAGAAGAATTTAATAACCCTATGAATGCAAATTAAAATGGAGAATCGAATTAATCGATTCGCATCGTATTTTAATGTGAATCGCCTCAAATCGAATCATTCTGAATTTGCAAAAATCGTTCTTTAATCGAATCGAACACCCATGAATCATGAATCGAATTGATTCGCTGTATACCCAAAGATTCACAGCACTAGTATGTAGCCATTTGGAATGCATTTGGCAAAAGGAGCGGCATAATTTCCTCATTATCTTCAGCTGGGATGTTCCCGTGACAACGCAGCGCCGGCATAAATATACAATTCAGATTTTTTAATGTTTTATATATAAAACTTTCTATATACAGTATTATATAGCATATTTTAAAATTAAAAACTTTTTAAAATATAAAATATATTTTTATTTGCAACAGTTAGGCAAAAGAAAAAAAAGAATTATGCCGTTAAAACAGCGACATCTGCCGACAGACACTGTGCTGCGTTGTCACGGGAACATCCCAGCTGAAGATAATGAAATTACGCCGCTCCCTTTGCCAAGTGCATTCCAAATGGCTACATATGGCACACGTGTGCCCTGCTCACATAGGGATGATCACATAGGGCAGTGGTTCCCAAACTTTTTAGCTTGGAGTACCCCCTGAAGGGATTACCATCCTTCTGCATACCCCCTCTCTTCCACTTAGACTGAAGTCACACCATTACCATTAAGGGACACTATTTGCAATATTTGTGAATGAATCATTGAATCATTGACTCTCACGATTCGCTCAAAGCCGCAGAATTGTTCGCGAAACAGATGCGTGTTGTAGTTCTGCTGTGGTTTTCGTTAGAACTATTATTTCATTGCAAAATAGAGTAAATACTGACAGTACTGTGTTTAAAATGTACGTTTTGTTTTTGACCTGTTGTATAATAATGTCACATTTGCAGTCATGTGGATATTTGGGAACAATTAGGTTCTTGCTCGTTATCATCATTAAATACAAGAACTCACACAAGGTATTTTTTTGTATCGGAGAAAGTTTTGAGTCTTAAATCGAAATTAATCCATTATCTCTGTCTATATTTGTTCTTCATGCGAGTAAGTGCTAAATCCCCACTTTTACAAAGAAGAACAGCAGTAATTTAGCGCGATTTTAAGGCAGCAGATTCTGCACGCAATCTAACATGCATGCTGCTTTTGTGGATGCAGTCATTTTTGACTGCAAATGATGAGGTAATTTGATTAAATGTACTGGATTTGCGACATTTTGGCAGTCGATTTTAGTATTATTTTAAGGTAGAATTAAATGAACTACTCAGCATTTGTTCGCGTACCCCCTTTTGTCACCTCACGTACCCCAGTTTGGGAATCACTGACATAGGGCATAGGGGTGATCACTTCCATTTGGAATTTGTCTCGTGAACCATTCGGTACAAATACACGTACCGTTACACCCCTAATGCAAATTAAAATGTTTTTGAAAGAAGTCTTTTATGCTCACCAAGGCTTAGTAAAAATAGTAATATTGTGAAATGTTTGAATTTAAAATAACCGTTTTCTGTTTGAATGTATTTTGTTGCAATTTTGCAAAATACATCCAATTAAATTTTTAAGCTTGCTATGTAAAAGTTTTAATTTCCTTAAAAAAAAACAAAAAACTTATGAATGGTAGTGTATGTAAATGTTCTTCCATAAAAAAATACATTTGACTGATTTGGACATTCTTTCAGCTGCAATTTAAGAGTGCATTATTATTATCACCACAATCCACATAGAAAATGTAAAAAAAAAAAAAAAAAAAAAAGGTGTAGGTTGGGTGTGGGCCTACTCATCACTGTCACAGCCTTGGCTGTAGAACTTGCAACTAACATGGACTTGACACTTTTCCTTCCTCCTTCCAATCAGTGTGTGCCATATCTGATCGCCATGGGGACGGACCCAGAGCCCACCATGAGGAACAAAGCGGACCAGCAGCTGGTGGAGATTGATAAGAAGTACACTGGATTTATCCATGTGAGCATCAATCTGCACACCTTGACACATGTCATATGCAGTATCATAATCTTTGCATAAACTGGATTCCAGTTCACTATTCTTATTGGTCAAATACATCGGAGCGGAGTGTAAGATTGAATGTACCATGGGATTCCACATTATACCATTTTTTATTTCATATTTTTTCTGCTAAAGTAGTTAGAATTTTTGCTAATTTTGCTATATATTAGGGATGTCCAGATCCGATCACGCGATCGGAAATCAGGCCCACGTGGTCACGTGGTTTCAGACTCGATCGGAATCGGACGTTACCTCCGATCAGGACTCGGATATATATGTATTAGGGGTGCAACGGTTCTCGGTAAAAATCGAACCATACGGTTCGGTACACACTTGCACCGCGGTCCATCTCAAATGACGACGCATCTATTGGTTAATATGGTTTGTTTAAAATAGCAATGTGGAAAACAGACAGACAGAGTTCAGATAATGTTTGTTTCAGTCGATGGATGCGCAAAACGTTACAACAACGATAATCAGAAAGCGTGGACAAAACAGTCACTCTTTGTAAACGGTTAACTGCGAGTGCCGTCTGCTCTCATGTCCAGTCATTTACGCCGTCATTACCCGGATGTTGATAGCGCGAGCGCAGGTGAGAGCTGAACAGCACACGTTGCTATCTGTGTTTAAACTAACTCATTTAAGCCTTGCTGATTTAAACCTTCAAGAACAAGACGTGAAAGAGAACTCGCGCGCTGTGAGAAGATTTGTGTGCGCTTATCCAAAGCGCGCACACGCTTATTTCAGTCAGCGCGCAAATACTGAGTTCTCTTTCACGTCTTGCGCTTCAGTTGACAAATTCATACAAAAACTATGTCAACATGCCCGTCTTAGCGAGTATCCTAGCAAACATAGTCGGTTATGTCTTAAGTGAACGTATATTAGTCGAGAAAGACAGCGCATGTGGAGCAGTATAGGTACTGGATCGTGCATGTCTTATAGGGAAAAAAACTATTCCTGCTGCCTGTTTTTAATGTTAAATCAAACAACAAATAACAAAGAAATCACTCACTGCTCTCGACTGAATAGTTTTTGTAACTTCAATAATGATTAATCTTTATTTATTTTATACAGTAAAGATAATATGCAGTGATATTTTATATTTGATTACTTTATCCATTTTCTGTACGTGAAAACGACTGTTAGATACCTGAAAAGCACTGTTACTGGATACTGCATCTGTTTTTTCGCTCTTCTTTATTCTTTTTCATGTATTATAGAAGTATCGGATCGGGACTCGGTATCGGTAGATACTCAAAATCAATGACTCAGACTCGGACTCGAGGGCAAAAAAACGTGATCGGGACATCCCTACTCTATATATATATATATGTTTATATAATATGTATATGTATGTTTATATAATATGTATATGTATGTGTGTATATTTATTTATTTATTTATTTTACCTACAGATGAAAGCTGTAGCAGGGATGAAGATGTCATACCAGGTGCAGCAGGCCATATTGGGTTCAACACGATCTGTGATCCGTGGTTTCCGTCAGGACGAGTCCAATTCTGCTCAGTGTTCCCACCTATACAGCATGGTCCGTGCAAACAGACAACACCGGCGAGCGTTCCTCATCTCACTGCTCAATCTCTTCGACGACAGCTCGGTTAGCAGTCTTTGTGTGTCTGTCTCTTCCTGTCGTTGGCTCTTTGTTGTGATGTTGAGACTGACCTTTTCCATCTGTCTGTCTTGTCTCTCTCTGTCCGAGCAGAAGATGGAAGTGAGCATGCTGTTGTTCATGGCTGATAATCTGGCCTACTTCCCCTATCAGACTCAGGAGGAGCCGCTGTTCATCATGCATCATATAGACATCACACTGTCTGTATCAGGCAGCAACCTGCTGCAGACATTTAAAGAGGTAAACGTGCTCAAGTGCTTGTGTTTGATCTCAACAGTTTGTGCAGCACACATTTGGTTGTTTTGTGAGCCTGTCACAGTGTAATCCAGCTCTACGAAGAAGCTGCATTTGAAGGATGGGGCAGTGCAAACTCACATCCTCGGTGTGAATGTAGCAAAATGCTGTTGCATAGAAGACATTTACATAGAAGTCTTGTGCAAGAAAACAATTTATTGCATAATAAAACCAATTGAATGTAATTTCTTACACTTGATTAACTGTTAATAAATAATAATAATAGCCTATTAAGTGAATAATTGAACATCATTCGTTTTTTTTTTTTATAAAAGAAATATTTGGACATTTAACACTTAATCTAACACATAATTACATTAAAGATAATTGTGAATACATGTAGGTTAAGTGTAAATACGTGTATAAACTAGCTATCAGGCTAATCGCGTATCTGTATGATATGCTAGTACACAAGCTACCTAATACGGACATAAGTTGAAACGGCATTTATCATAACATGATTTTGTATGAATTGTAATCGGGCCCTAAAGACAGTACCTATTAAAAGCAATCTGAATGGGATCATGTTGGGTCCTAAAGGCAGGAACGCACCAAGCCGACAGTCGGCCATTGGGCAGTTTTTGTTTTCTCAGTGTGTTTTGCACTGTCTGCTGAAGTTGGTCTTCGTCTGCTTTTTTTTCCGGCCGATTCGACATGTTGAAACGCCGTCGGAGCTCGTTGGTCCGTCGGGCCATCTGATCATTCTGATTGGCTGTTCAGCTACTGCCACCTGCTGGTAGGGAAAGGCATTTCATCTTACGCAGGCACAGAACGGACTTGCTACTTGGCTGTTGCCGTTAGCGTTGGTTTAGTGTGTCAGGCCAACTTAAGACCCAGACGCTGCCGACGTGAGCTAACCCCGCAGTCTGCTTTCGTCGCCATTAGTTTGTCGGTGTCAGCTTGGTGTGTTCCTGCCTTAATGGAGACCCAATTTTGGGGGGACCCAATTTTGACAATACAACGGCACTGTTTATTTACACGCGAGCACAGGATGAAGGCATGTCCAGCGACGCGACAAAGTTGAGATGTTTACTTTTACAGTATATTAGCATTATTGCAATGATGGTATTTATTTATTTAATTTTTCTAATTTAAATAAAATTATTTTGAACGGCTATAATTATTATTAGTAGTAGTAGTAGAAGTACTTTTTTTTTTTTTTGTTCTATTAAAAAAAATATATCAAATTGAATGGGGAAAAAAGTTTTTTTTTTTTTTTTTTTCCCATAGCTCGTCACATGCCTATATAATGTTCGTCAAGGTTTTTTGCACCAAAAACATTTTCGATTTACATTATCATTTTTCTCTTTCTGTTTTAGTCTTACAGGTAAAACAGGAGGTTGTTTTACTACTGTACCATGAAGTTTTCTACATTTGAATGACCGCTGTTATTACTGGCTTTAACACATTAGTAACAACATACTTTAACATATTAGATGCAAATATGGATTGTCATATGTTAATGCACTCAAGGTTTTGAGAAATTCCATCCTATTTTCTAAACGGGCTGTTTTTGTTCCAGTCTCTCGTTAAGGTTCCAGGCAGGAAGAGCAGGAAAAGGAGACGACGGCGGCGGCGGCCGCAGCAGCAACAGCAGCAGCAGCAGCAGCAGCAGCAGCAGAATGGCGCAGAGGAGGAGAGGGGAGAGCAGGACGAGGAGAGAGAAAGGAACAGCGGAGATGAAGAATATGACGGTGATGATTATGAGGAGGATGAGGAGGGGCAGCGAGTTAGGAAGCCCAAGCCCACAGAGGTTACCAGACAGTCGGAGTCAGATTCTGAATCTGACCTCGAGGATGCTGATGCTGTCATGGAGCGTCTCCCTGACGATGCATCTCCTCTCCTGGACTTTGCTAGGGCTTCACAGGGCATACTGTTACTGCTAGTCCTCAAACAACACCTTAAGAACCTCTACGGCTTCTCGGACAGGTAGCAAAACGCCCATCATGCACCTTGACAACTCCTCAAAATAATGATTGCTGTTCTCTCTTTATATACTGTATGTATTCTGCTCTCTCCCAATGCAGCAAAATTCAGAAGTACTCTCCCACGGAGTCGGCCAAGGTGTACGATAAAGCCGTCAACAGGAAGTCGTCGGTCATCTTCAGCCCACGGCAGACCATCGACTTTCTCCACAATGATGAGGTTCATGACGAGCTGACCTACGAGCTGAAGAGGAAGATTGTCAAACAGTACCTCGATGTGAGCTATACTTATTTTCTTCAGGAAAAAAAGATTATTAAATATTCTATTTATATCGCTATTAATATTATTTAACATTATTTGTTTTTTAACAATATTATCATAATTTTTACCAGTAATAATTGTCTCTGCAAACTTTCAAGGAAGCCACAGGATGACTTAAAATTATTTCAATTATATTATTAAAAAATAATAATGATTGTT
This sequence comes from Chanodichthys erythropterus, assembly GCF_024489055.1. Classification (NCBI taxonomy): domain Eukaryota; kingdom Metazoa; phylum Chordata; class Actinopteri; order Cypriniformes; family Xenocyprididae; genus Chanodichthys; species Chanodichthys erythropterus. Next base: position 48,233,178 of record NC_090233.1, read on the forward strand.
TTCATATTAAGGTAATCAAACTTAATTGAAATGCTAAAAAACACTTAAAATTAAGATGAAATTGAGCCCCCAATTTTTTAGATTGACATACAGTTTTTGATACTTCAGTTTTTGTTAATAAAATATTGAAAAACATGCAACTTTATACACCACAAAATGTTTGGATGAATGGGGGAATGCTGATTTTTACCACATGCTCTGTTTGATTCTCAGTTTAAGTTGCTAATGGAGCACCTGGACCCTGATGAAGAGGACGAGGAGGGAGAGACGAGTGCAAACGTGAGGAATAAAGCCATCACCGCACTGCTGGGGGGAGCGGCCACAAGCCCCCGAAACCATCATACACTTGACTCAGAGGATGAGGAGAGTGACGGAGAGGAGAGGACACCAGGGGTGAGAGAACACACAGACAGCCCAACAGAGCCAGACTTTTGACTCTTGTCCTCGTCTGATTCTCTTAGCAGCTTATTCTGGCCAAGTACCACCTACTTAGACAGGAAGACTGTTGCATGTATCTTTTAATGCAAATGATTTGCTGCCCCCCATCCCGCTTTCCAGAAGAGGGCGGAGACTCTGCAAACGGCTTATTCTGAGACACTGCTTATGATTTATGGCGATTTAAAAAAAGGAGTGGGTGGATTTTTACCGTTTAAGGGTGGTTGTGGACACACTGCCGTCACACTTTTCTGTTCAAACACCATGTAAAAGTGAATTTTTTATAATAGGTCCCCTTTAAGAGTTTTTTTTTCCCCCCTCTTCACAGGCGTCTCGACGCGGGAGGCGCACGGGAGACTCTGCGGACGTGCTGTTGGCGAACATGAACGAGTCTGTCAGCGCGCTCGATATCATCGCCATCCACTGCCCCAAATACCGAGACCGGCCGCAGATAGCACGCGTGATCCAGAGGAACAGCGACGGTTACAACATCCACTGGATGGCAGGCTCGTACTCCAGCTCGTGGACTGAAGCGAAGCGCCGCGACGGACGCAAGCTGGTGCCTTGGGTGGACACCATCAGAGAGACCGACATCATCTATAAAAAAATTACACTCACCAGTGGCAACAAGCTCAACCACAAAGTGGCGCAGACTCTACGTTCACTCTACGCTGCCAAGGACAGGAACTCCAGCTAATAATACGTAAACACATGCACACACACGCACGCACATACCTCCCATCTCAGATTCTCTCAGCCTAATGCAACACACCCCACCTATCAGCCAAACATCTCCCGGGTCAGCCAAACATGAACACACAAACACGAGCGGCTATTCTACACTACAGACTCTTTCTCTCTCTGATGCACTCTGGGTCTGGTGGTGACATTTTGCCCTCTGCGCCAGGGTGCATCGTCGTACCGCAGGAATAAAATGTTTGGAGAAACATTGTATGGGTGCTCCTTCGCTGTTGTGCAGCAGATTTCTGGTTGTTTGATTTTTACTCCCAGTGTACCATAGTTTAACATAAAAATATTGTTTATATCTATAAAAGAAATTTAAATATATACTGAATGTTGAAAGAATTAGTTTGTTGATGTTTTTACTTAATTTCTTTCTTTTTTTCTCATTTTCTTTTCGGATTTCTTAGCGTCAAGCGGCTTTCTATAGCTTAGCTCCTTCTTTACTGGCTGATGATGATTCTCTCTGTTGAGCTGTTTGTCCATTTTGTACGATAGCACCGTGTGGCTGTAATTTATTGTGTATAGCATGCAGTGTCTGTGAGGAGGGCTGTGTCGAAGGAGATTTGCGATAACAGGTCGCCCTGCTCAGCATAAAGGGACCCACATGCCTCTGATGGAACAAATACTGCAATAAATTTTCTACTTCTCTTACTTGCAAGACTCATCCTGTCCGTTTGCAACTCTTGTTCACTTGCATTTTTTGCCATGCACACTTTTTTTTAAAGATTTTTTTATTGACAGGTATAGTGAAGAGAGGACAGAACTTTATGCGGGGAAGACACGTCCAGTGTGTCGGACAACTTGCTCATGGATCTTGTAAAGGTGCCCCAAGTATTTTTTTCTATTATTGAATTCAGTGAGAAATTAGCACTTTTTATCGTCACACTTAATTTTAATGTGTCTTTGTTTTAACTGCACAGGTAATATTAAGTAACATCATGTTATTACTGAGACAAATTGGTGTAGGACTTGCTCAGAAATTGCTAGTAAGCAATTAAACAGCAAGTAATGCAGTTAATTAAATGTGAAATTTTGGACTTGAAAGACTGAAATGGTATTTTCTTGTAAAATACTCCAATAATCTTTGTTTTGGTGATGGTTGCTTGTAATTATCATAATTTGCTGTTATTATGAAGTAGATGTAACAAGGGCACATTAAAATTAAGTCTTACCCTTTTTACGTATTTTGCTCAATTTAAAGGGGACCTATAATGCCCCTTTTACAAGATGTAATATAAGTCTTTGGTGTCCTCAGAATGTGTCTGTGAAGTTTCAGCTCAAAATCCCCCACAGATCATTTATTATAGCTTGTCAAATTTGCCCCTATTTGGGTTTGAGCAAAAACACTCAATTTTTGTGTGTGTCCCTTTAAATGCAAATGAGCTGCTGCTCCCAGCCCTCTTTCCAGAAGAGGGCGGAGCTTTAACAGCTCAACAACAACAAAGCTGGAGAATCTCACGCAGCCAAAATGAGGATTGTCAGTAACGGTGTTCAGCCTTACATTGTTCAAACCGGAGTCGACACTGATGGAGAGACTCAGGAAGAAGTTACAACTTTTAGAATGAAACTGAACGTTTCTGAATGGTTAGAGGATCAATGTATGTAGTTGCTGTGGAGTTGATTCAACTCATTAACTAGCAACTTTTGTGCAAATCCAGTGTTGAATTGATCCTCGTTTGTGAAGCAGTCCAGTGAAAAATGACAACATGGCATCAACACTCTACTACAACAACTCTTCCTCTTCTCTAAAGCAGCCCAACACGGGTGTTTGTAAATTTTAGGGTTAACCTGGGAAGGAGCTTGTTGTAGTCCCTACCTAAGACATCTTATTGAGAGATATAAAGTGACAACTAATATTTCTATTAGTGTTGTCAAACAATTAATCGCATCCAAAATGAGACTGTTTACATAATGTGTACTGTGTATATGTATATATAAATACACACATGTATTTAATAAATATTTACATGTGTACGTGTATATTTATATATAATTGATATTATATATAAATATATTTTTGTGAAGTATATACATGCATGTGTATTTATACATAATAAATATACACCGTACACGCATGTTATGTAAACAAACTTTTATTTTGGATGTGATTAATTGTTTGACAGCACTAATTTGTGTTTAATGTCAGTAGTCTGCTATACTGTGATGAAGATCTCACTGATTTACATTACAATCAAAATTTCATCTTTCTTGTTGTCCATATAAATATCAGCATCTGCACTGAATAACATATTTTTGCTCCGTTTGGGCCCCTGAACAAAACTGAAGTGTTTTTTTCTCCTCGAGTTTGAGTATGATCAAATTCTCACTATATCATACTATATGAGCCATAGATACTCAATAAAAACATATGCAAACTTTTTAGATGTTTAAAAATATGTATATATTTTAATTGTTCAATAAACTTCCTTTTTTATGTCATGCTTACAGGGTTAATATCTCTTTCCTTGATTCAACATTTGATCAAACTGTCAAAGATTATGACTTTATTGCACAAAATTGGGTTAAAAAAATATTGTTGAATTTAAAATGGCATACTAGCTTATACATGTATATCTTTACATGGCAGACGTAGTAAGCATAATTCTATTAGCCTGCTTGCCTGTGAGTTTTTCAACTGGATGAGACTTGAAAATTTGAATTAAACATGCATATTAACCTGTAAGATAGTAGCAAAAAGATTGATTTTGTTAATTGACCAATTCACCATTTACACTTAAACAAGAGTCTGTAAAAATAGGGCTGAATTTACTTTGTAAATATGAAGAAATTTTCCATATCTTTCACAGGTGTGTTTTACCCTTATTTTGAATTATGCATTGCATTATGTTTTAGGGTTACAGGAAATGTCTGTAAATTTAACAGATGATGTCTTGACAGAAAATTACATGTAGTTTTACTGTTTTCCTACACTTTTTTTTTTTTTTTTTTTTTTTTTTTTTAGTGTAGAAATTCCCTGAATCTTCCGTGTTTTCTATGACTGGAAAGCCTGAATACTGAATCCTACATGATTTTCTTTTTTACTTTCAAATGTGGCATGGTTCGTTTTTGCCATCTTGTACAAGAAAGCTGCTCCTGTACGGCTCCAGTTTTCATTCCTATAGCTCAAACAGTAGAGCATGCACATGTTCGATTCCTTGGGAATGCATGTTTTACACATCACGACATGATAAAATATCATCTGGTTTTTAGCTGGTCTTAAACTGAGGTAAATATAACCTCATATGAACACTACTGCATGACATATAATTATTTATTTAACAAAAAGCCAAAATGGAGAAGCCATGTGTGACAAACCAAGTACAGCCTATGATTTAATTGCTTGTAGAACCACCTTTTGCAGCAATAATTTGAAATAATTATTTTCTATATGACTTTATCAGTCTCTCATATTGTTGTGGAGGAATTTTGGATGCACTTGTAGACGGCTGCCCACGTCATGTAAAAAAACAACAGGACTCATCGGACCAGACAACCTTCTTCCACTGTTCCAAAATCCAGTTTGGAAGCTCATGTGCCCATTGTGGGTGCTTTCGATGGTGAACAGGGATCATCATGGGCACTCTGATTGGTCTACAGCTACACAGCTGCAGTGTTGACACATTCCTCCCATAACAATTTTGTGTGACTTGTACCACAGTAGACCTTCTGGTCCAAATGGATTGGCCTGCGTTGCCCTCATGCATTGAGGCTTGGGTGCTCAAAACCCTGTCGCTGGTTTGTGGTTTGTCCCTCCAACCACTGTTGGTAAATTCAAGCCTTGCTGTGAGATACTCTGACCCAGTTGCCTTGCCATATCAAAGTCGCTTAGACCATTTCTCCTGCATCCAACAGGTTGATTACGAGAACTGATTGTTCGCTTACCATCTAATCTACCCAGACCTTAATATGTGGCCTTGTTAGGAGATGATCAGTGATGTTCTCTTCACCTGTGACTGGTCATAATGTTTTGGCTCATCAGTGTATCCCAAGTTAAGGAAACTTTGCATGTAGTGAATTTACCCCCAGTGCAATGTGATCACAAAAATGTGATATACAAGAATACGTAGGTATGGATGCAAACCTTAATCTAAGTTCTTTTGTGTCATTATTTTCATTTATTACTATAGAACGTCACATTGCTTTACCTGTCAGCAGGTGCTGGAAACAAGGCGACAGGTGTTTGCTGCAATGGAAACATTTCCCTGTACGTCATTCTGGGAGAAGAATGCATGTTATGACTGGCTACAGCCTTCATCACAGAGAATATGTGATTTAAACTGATGAAAGAAGCAGATAAGTGTCCAGTTGTTGAGGATTAATGTGCATGAAATATAGATCAATGTAGGTTATGCATCCAGAATACATCATTAAAACGTTTAATTAATTTGTAATTAATTACAAATAATCCTAAACTGTATTTAATCCTTATGCAGTCTTCGTTTGGGAAGAACACTCAGGGTCTTCGGGGTCTCCACAGACCCCAAGCAACAAAATGCAATTTTGTAACAAAATACTTGTTTTTTTTAAAAACAAATGTAATTTTATTCTGTTTATTAATGTTTTTACTCCATGTTTGTACAGTTTTTGGAGGATTTATCATATTTTTTTAAATTTATATAAATAAATTAAAAATATATATTTTTAAAATAGGTTTTTATACAAAAACAGCTTTTTATGTAAAATTCACTTTATAAAAGACTCACATTTCTAAATTTCATTCATGGGGATAACATGGATAATTTGGCATGGTTTAGTGTAAGATTTTTGCCCATCTTTTGGAAAATGCAGTTTTAAAAGTAAAAAAACGATCATTTTTACCAGTAGAGGGCTGCAGAGCTCCACTATATGCTATGTGCTATTTGAATGACTGAAAGACATCTTTTCATAAGTTTTTTTCAGTTGGATTCATATCTAAATATTATGAAATCACAATTATAACAATAAAGGGTACTTTTTGTCAAAGTTTAGTATTTTTTGTAATGAAAAAAAAAAAAATAGTTTTTCAATATTGTTACATTATGATGAGACTCCACTGTGAAAATGGACAAAATTCATCCTCAAAATCAACATTTTGGAAAAATTAATTTTTTTTTCAGTACAAATGCTAAACTTAATAATAACGTAATAACGTAATTTTTATTGTTATAATTGTGATTTCATAACATTTAGATATGAACCCAACAAAAAAAAAAACTTATGAAAAGATGTCTTTCAGTTAGTCAAATAACATAGCAAATAGTGGAGCTCTGCAGCCATCTACTGGTAAAAGTGATTTATTTTTTACTTTTAAAACTGCATTTTCCAAAATATGGGCAAAAATCTTACACTAAACCATGTCAAATTATCCATGTTATCCCCATGAATGAAAGTTAGAAATGTGGGTCTTTTATAAAGTGAATTTTACATAAAAAGCTGTTTTTGTAAAAATATTTATTTATATAAATTTAAAAGATACGAGAAATCCTCCAAAAATGCACAAATATGAAGTATAAACAGAGTAAAATTACATTTGTTTTTTAAAAAGCAGTTATTTTATAACAAAATTACATTTTATTGCCTGGGGTCTGTGGAGACCGCCAAGACCCTGAGTCTACCATTTTTTTTTTTTTTTTTTTTTACACTAACATAAAAACAAGCTATCACTTTTTTTTTTTTTTTTTTTGTAGATCTAGAAGGTGTTAACAATGGTACAAAGTTTCATGTCATTTGGACAAAGAGAATTTTTTTTTTTATTTGAGCAAACGTCGTTCGGGGTCTAAAAAGACCCCAAAGACCCTATAAGGGTTAATTTATAATTGTTCTATACTGTCAAACCAAAACATGTTACCATTCTTAAATGCAGCGGCTTTCTCTTAGACTTCTATTACTTACTAAGTCCTTTGATTTTATTTTCCCAATCTGTATACTGTCCATACCGTAAATAGTATGCAAGTGCATCCTAAATTGTAGTGATGTGATGTACATGTATGGAAATAGTATGCGGAGCCCGCAAGAAATATTGTATCTTGCTTTTCAGATATTTACCCTTTGCAGTACAGAAGAGGAGTTTGTGATTGTTCTCTTTTCCACTTGTGCAAACGAATATGACCTCAAAGCATTTTTAAATAATTTTAAGAGCAGAGTAATATTGAAGTTAGCTACATGGTTATGTTTACATGTGAATGTAAGCAGTGTATGGCAGTTGGGTCTGTCGTATTAAGACGATTTAATGATGTAGTATGTCCTAATACTGGTGTACATACTCAAAACATATACTTTCCCATTACTAATGAAGTGCGTATTCTTAAAATATAGTAAACATATGCAGCACTGGTCTGCTTACCTGTTGTTTCATTTCCCTGTATTGCATATTAAATGAATCTTACAGTGAGTGTGTATAAATGAGTTAGGAATACCCTTTACATCTCTCTCTATACCTCAAGCAGATGCTAGAGATGTATTATTACTGCTCAAGTCTTCTGTTAACACAATGCACTGTAATGTGACTACTTGATCACTTCAGTTGAATGCTGCGGCCGTTCTTTTAGATGTTGACTTGTGAGCTTTAAATGCATCTGCTCTATAATTACAGATGAGTAAAAGAAGAAGAGGCTGGAGCGTCGAGTCTAGCTGCAGTTTTAAGCTTCAAGCTGAATAGAAAGAATGGCTGTATAGTATAGAAGAAATAGGTAAGAGACGTTTTCACACCACATACAGGAGGTGAGACGAGACTGTAAGGTCTACTGCAGTGGCTTTGGCATCTCTGAAAATCCTAGAAAGTCTTAAAGGGTTAGTTCACCCAAAAATGAAAATTCTTTTAATTACTCAACCTCATGTCGTTCCACACCCGCAAGACCTTCGTTCATCTTCGGAACACAAATTAAGATATTTTTGATGAAATCCGATGGCTCGGTGAGGCCTCTATTGCCAGCAGGAAAATGAACACTTTCAATGCCCAAAAAGCTACTAAAGACATATTTAAAACAGTTCATGTGACTACAGTGGTTCAACCTTAATATTATGAAGCGTCGAGAATACTTTTATAAAAATAAAATAAAATAATGACTTCATTCAACAATATCTAGTGATGGGCGATTTCAAAACACTGCTTTATGAAGCTTCGAATCTTTACGAATCTTTTGTTTCGAATCAGTGGTTCGGAGCGTCTGAACTGCCGAAGTCACGTGATTTTAGTAAAAGAGGCTTCATTACGTCGTAAGTGTTTCGAAACATTTTGAAATTTCAATGGTTCACGTTTTATTCACGCTCCGAACCACTGATTCGAAACAAAAGATTCGTAAAGATTCAAAGCTTCATGAAGCAGGGTTTTGAAATCACCCATTACTAGATATTGTTGAATAAAGTCGTTATTTAGTTTTTTTGGCGCACAAAAAGTATTCTCGTCACTTTTTTGATGCTTAATATTTTTGTGGAAACTGTGATAATACTTTTATTCAGCAAGGATGCTCTAAATTGATGAAAAGTGACGGTAAAAACATTTAAAATGTTACAAATGATTTCTATTTCAAAGAAATGCTGTTCTTTTGAACGTACTGTTCAGAAAAAAATCTTGAGGAAAAAAATGTATCTCACTTTCCACAAAAATATGAAGCAGCACAATTGTTTTCAACATTGATAATAATAATAAATGTTTCTTTAGCAGCAAATCATCATATTAGAATGATTTCTGAAGGATCATGTGACACTGAAGACTGGAGTAATGATGCTGAAAATTCAGCTTTGCCATCACAGGAATAAATTACATTTTAAAATATATTCAAATAGAAAACATTTTGTTTAAATACTAAATGTTTTACAAAATGACTGTATTTTTGATCAAATAAATGCAGCCTTGGTGAGTGTAAAGACTCCCATCTATTAAAACCATTAAAAACATCCTACAGACCTAAATCTTGACACGTGTCTTGTGACATCTCAGAAACATATACAATCACTTAACCTCAGAGCTGATTATAAATCTGTTTTGGTTACATATCATAAAAACATTTACACTCTATATTCAGCCTCCCTCTCATTCTCCCTCCTGTTTTCCTCTGTCTAGTTCTCACGTTACAGATTTACATCAGCTAATGACTAATTACTAATGTTACTCTTGACCTGGGCCTTTGTTCGTCATGTTGAGGTAATTGCATTAACAAGGTTGAGTCTTGTTGGCGGGTGTGTTAATGAAGTCATGTGTGGTGTGTGATGACACAGGTGAGTGTGGTGGCCGAAACGTGAACTCTGAAGATCAGATCACAAACACACTCCATATCTCTGGTTTCATTTTCTTTCTTCTTAATTTCCATCATCACTCTCTATTTATACATCTCTCTTCCACAAACCCAAGCTCTTTATTGTGTTCCCTTTCAAGTTATAAACTTACTGCATATGCTATAGTCTTTTTGCATGATTTAAATGAACTACAAATATCTCTCATGAACGTCTGATGACATGCATGTCACATATTTGATGTGATTTTGCTTCATGATATGATCACTTTGACGAAATTAAAGGGTTCACCCAAAAATGAAAATGATGTCATTAATGACTCACCCTCATGTCGTTCCAAACCCGTAAGACCTCCGTTCATCTTCAGAACACAGTTTAAGATATTTTAGATTTAGTCAGAGAGCTTTCTGTCCCTCCATTGAAAATGTATGTACGGTAGACTGTCCATGTCCAGAAAGGTGATAAAAACATCATCAAAGTAGTCCATGTGACATCAGTAGGTCAGTTAGAATTTTTTGAAGCATCGAAAATACATTTTGGTCCAAAAATAACAAAAACTACGACTTTATTCAGGCATGCTGTATTCAAGCTATTCTACATTGTTTGTATTTTGGTATTGGCATATTTTTTAAACTGGTGCGTTAGTGTGCATGTCACGGATATCACAAAAAACACTGACATAAAAGTGCATTACCAACGCCGACAGATGAAAGGATTCAATTGAATCAATTCAATGGAAAGGATTCCGGAAGAGAATACAATGCTGAATAAAGTTGTAGTTTTTGTTATTTTTGGACCAAAATGTATTTTCGATGCTTCAAAAAATTCTAACTAACCCACTGATGTCACATGGACTACTTTGATGATGTTTTTATCACCTTTCTGGACATGGACAGTATACCGTACATACATTTTCAATGGAGGGACAGAAAGCTCTCTGACTAAATCTAAAATATCTCAAACTGTGTTCTGAAGATGAACGGAGGTCTTACGGGTCTTACTTATCATTTTCATTTTTGGGTGAACTAAACCTTTAACATCTTAAATGACATTCTCAACCCATTTAACATTTAATCTGTTCATCATATAAAGTGATCGAGTCTCTTCAGAAAATTTGGACTTAACCGCTCAATTCATATGGATTAGTTTTATGATCTCTTTATGAACTTTTTGTAGCGTCAAAGTGTCAGTTGCATAGGCTGTCAATAGAGGGACAGAAATCTGTCTAAAACAAATTAAGTGTTTTAGAATATCCCACTATTTTTAATGATTGAAATACTGCAGCAGGTGCTGTATATGGATGACAGGTGCATTTTGTTCAAGTATTTTTGTTTTTCTTCACTTTAGATGAAAATGACAGTCCAGTGCTGCAATTCTATGGATGTTTTGCACTCCTGGACTCTACGCCAAGTTTATGGGTTAGAAACATCGTAAAGATGAATACATTTTTTATAGGTAATTTTTTATTAAACAGAATGAATTACAATGAAAAAATAACTTGGTGGGGAAAACATATAAATAGATATTTAAAAATGTACATAAATAGGTATAAATGAATTATCAAAGCCATTCAGTTGGGTTCTGTTTTTAACATTCAACATGATTAGTGGAGGTTAAAGGGATATTTCACCCAAAAAAATAAAATTCTATCATCATTTTCTCACCCTTCAAGTTGTTCCAAACCTGTATGAATTTATTTCTTCTGCTGAACACAAAAGGAGATATTTTGAAGAATGTTGGTAACCAGACATTGAATTCCAAAGAATGGGGAAAAAAATAATATGGAAGTCAATGGCCTCCATCACTGGTTTGGTTACTGACATTCAAAATATCTTCTGTTGTGTTCAGCAAACTCATACACTTGAGGGTGAGTAAATGATGAGACAGTTTTCATTTTTAGGTGAACTATCCCTTTAACGGACAAAAAGACACCACGAGAAAACACACTCCGCACACAAAATATCCTGTGTCTCATTTAAAATGCCTGTTGAGGAGACCAGCATCACTATGGGCTCCTTTAATGCTGTACGGTTTTATAACATCCTGCAGCACCGTTCTTGCAATTCCCTATCCTGTATCTTTCTCAGAGAAATGCAATCATGATGATTCCCTCAACCAAGTCATGCTCACACATGTAATAACCTGAAATTGCTCCTATTGATTTTCCTGTGCTGTCATTGTCTCCCACAGCTGCTTAGACACAGCCACATTTCCGTGCCGAGTGCCTCTCCATGATGTGGTATATCAGGTTGTCATCCAGGAACGACAGGTCGTCGTCGTATTCGACTGGTCGACAGCAGGCGGTGGGAGGGGAGCTGCGCAGAATGTTTTTCTCACCGCCGGCGAGGCTGGTGAGGATTTTGTCATAGTTTGTGAGGGAGTTTATACAGACGCCACTGCAGTAGCTGAATATCAACTCCTCCTGACTCCGGTAGCCCAAACCCAGATCAGACACCTTCAGCTGGACTTGTCTTAGTGCACATGCTCTTCCTTTTCCTTTCTCTCTCTCGTCATGACTCGGTCTCTTTCTGTGCGTCTTGCTACGGAGGAAACCCCTCCGTTTCGGAGATCTCTTGAATCTGTGGATGAAGGCTGAGTCGGGAGTGGGCAAGCTGTCTGGATGACACAGGAAAGAGATGTTCTCAACTTGGCACTACAGACAGATCAATCTGATTTCAAGCAATGTGCTAAAAATAGAGCAGTCTGAACCTAAACAAGGTAGTTTTATGTGGAAAGATCTTACTCTGTGTAAATGCATACTTTGAAAGGGTCATATCATAAAAGAAAAAAATTCCTTCATCTGAAAATTGAAGACTAGAAGAGTAGAACAGCATGGATTAAGGTACATACAATTTTCATAAATGTGTGCTTTATGGAGATAAAAAAAACATTTAGCACTGTACATAATATATAACGAATATTAATACCACAGATTGTCAGATGATACATTTTGTATAATCAAAAATAAAAGCATAAATACCTTACACAATCAAAGCAATCCTTGAAAAACAACCCTAATGAAAATTACCCATGCTTTTATTATAATAATGTTTGTGTGTGTGTATTGATTACCATTTGTATAACCACACAAATACCTTAAAGTATGGTTTTTGTAGAAAAACATGGTTAAATTTTGGTTACCACTGAATAACTACAATAGCCAAGGTTAAATTTTCGTAAGGGAAGTCTTGACCTAGAGAGTAGCTAGGTAGCTGCCATATATAGGTTTTATATTGTATGTATTAATATTCATTATATGTACAGTGCCATACATTCCAAATGCTTTTTTTTATCTCCATAAAGCACACATTTATGAAAATTGTATGTACCTTAAAGGGTCAGTTCACCCCAAAATAAAAATTATGTCATTTATTACTCACCCTCATGCCCTTCCACACCTGTAAGACGTTCGTTAATCTTCGGAACACAAATTAAGATATTGTTGATGAAATACGATGGATCAGTGAGGCCTCCATAGCCAGCAATGACATTTCCTCTCTCAAGATCCATAAAGGTACTAAAAACATATTTAAATCAGTTCATGTGAGTACAGTGGTTCAATATTAATATTATAAAGTGACAAGAATATTTTTGGAGCGCCAAAAAAAACAAAATAACGACTTATTTAGTGATGGCCGATTTCAAAACACTGCTTCAGGAAGATTCAGAGCATAATGAATCAGTGTGTCGAATCTGCTGTTCGGAGCACCAAAGTCATGTGATTTCAGCCGTTGGCAGTTTGACGCATGATCCGAATCATGATTCGATACACTGATTCATCATGCTCAGATGCTTCCTGAAGCAGTGTTTTGAAATCGGCCATCACTAAATAAGTCGTTATTTTTTTATTTTTTTTTTTGCACCAAAAATATTCTCGTCGCTTTATAATATTAATATTGAACCACTGTACTCACATGAACTGATTTAAATATGTTTTTAGTACATTAGTGGATCTTGAGAGAGGAAATGTCATTGTTCCCTATGCAGACCTCACGGAGCCATTTCAACTAAAATATCTTAATTTGTGTTCTGAAGATGAACGAAGGTTTTACGGGTGTGGAATGGCATGAGGGTGAGTAATAAATGACAGAATTTTCATTTTTGGGTGAACTAACCCTTTAATCCATGCTGTTCTAGTCTTCTACGAATAGTTTGCTCAGATCCTCCAATCAGGCGTCGTTGCTGTTCCTAAGTTCCTCCACAATTTCACTGATTACCTACATTGTTCAAAGCATTCAGCATGACATTTCTTTATTATTATTATTATTATTATTATTATGACTGCAAAGATTACAGAGATGACATTTATGATATACACTTTTGTATAGAGTACACATCGGCATGACATTTACCCTCTTGACAGTCAGTTACGAGTGACGTCACTTACCATACGAACACGCCCCATAAGTATAGCCACACCTTTGAGAGTATGAGGTATTTGCGGAACAAAAATGGGCGTTTCTGTATTTGTGGGTGTTTTCAAACTGTTGGGTATTTATATATCATGCAATGAAAATGATCCCCTTCACCCTCTGTTTATGGCCTCGCCCACTGATCATTAAAGGTGCCCTAGAACTTTTTTTAAAAAGATGTAATATAAGTCTAAGGTGTCCCCTGAATGTGTCTGTGAAGTTTCAGCTCAAAATACCCCATAGATTTTTTTTTATTCATTTTTTTAACTGCCTATTTTGGGGCATAATTAGAAATGAGCTGATTCAGGGTGTGTGGCCCTTTAAATCTGGTGCTCCACGCCCCAAGAGCTCACACTTGCCTTAAACAACATAAAAAAAAGTTCAAACCTATGGTTCAAACAGCTAATATAACCCTCAAAATGGATCTTTACAAAGTGTTCGTCATGCAGCATGTCTAATCGAGTAAGTACAGTGTTTATTTAGATGTTTACATTTGATTCTGAATGAGTTTGATAGTGCTCCGTGGCTAACGGCTAATGCTACACTGTTGGAGAGATTTATAAAGAATGAAGTTGTGTTTGTGAATTATACAGACTGCAAGTGTTTAATAATGAAAATAGCGACGACTAATGTCTCTGTGAATACAGTAAGAAACGATGGTAACTTTAACCACATTTAACAGTACATTAGCAACATGCTAACAAAACATTTAGAAAGACAATTCACAAATATCACTAAAAATATCATGTAATCATGGATCATGTCAGTTATTATTGCTCCATCTGCCATTTTTTGCTATTATCCTTGCTTGCTTACCTAGTCTGATGATTCAGCTCTGCACAGATCCAGACGTTCTGCCCTTGTCTAATGCCTTTCATAATGTTGGGAACATGAGCTGGCATATGCAAATATTGGGGGCGTACACTGTTACGTAACAGTCAGTGTTATGTTGAGATTCGCTTGTTCTTCGGAGGTCTTTTAAACAAATGAGATTTATACAAGTAGGAGGAAACAATGGAGTTTGAGACTCACTGTATGTCATTTCCATGTACTGAACTCTTGTTATTCAACTATGCCGAGGATAAATTCAATTTTTGAATCTAGGGCACCTTTAATGTCCTGCAAAGACGTGTACTTGACCTATGATGCTGATTGACAGGTTTCTGTGTAGGCATCGGAAATTCAAATGATAAATGAATTGTGATTGCATTTGAGTTTTGGAAAATGAAAATGATAAAGCAGACATGGTAATTGAGATTGCTGTTTAAATATGACTCGTAAGAGGTGGAAAATACAGTTGCAAATGGACTTTGCTTTTCCATTTGAAATTTGGCAGTCAGTGTGCGTTCGCGACAGTGAAATGCAAGATTTGCAATTGCATTTGGATTGTCACAGTTTGCAGTTTCTTTTGAAAATTGTCCAGAATATATTTCCATAGAGGCTAGAGAAACCCTTGGTTAGTGGACCTTGAGGACAAAAAGGGCCAATAAAAATGATATGACCCTTTTGATGTGCATTGCACATTGTGTTTTGACAGTATGTAAAGACTGTAGCGTTTTGATGTCTTTGTGACACGGTACCTCCATTGATAGCTATGAGAGGGCGAGTAGAGTCATCAAAGAGCCATAACGTGATATAGTTCGCATTATTCTGACAGCTTTGAGCAACAATGCTGCTTTTGTCCACAGGTACCAGGTTTTCGAAACACAGATGAGTTGTAAGCTGATAGAACTAGAGTAGTGTGTGTCTAATGTCCCACCCAGGTACAATGGGTCACCTGAAACTTCTTTACTTAACCATCACAACAGTATCAGGTGTGTCCTGAAATGTGCTTTATCACACCTGCGTGTATTCGTGTGACTTTAATAAGAATCAAATAGCTTCTCCTGACCTGAGTGACTTCTTGGCTGCGGATGTTTTATCGTATGAGCATCAGGCAGATTTTGGTTTGCTTTTCTCAGCAGGTCCAGTCTTTGAGGACACTGAGCGTGTGGTTGTGAATAGGGAGAGTGTCCGGCTTGGTTCGGGTCCTGTAGAAGCAGCGGGATGGACGACACGCAGCTCAGCATCAGTGCGCACGCCAGCATCACACCCCAGATCTTCATCTTACTCTCTCCTCAGCTCAGAGAGCCTGTGTCGGTCAGCACAAACTCACATCACACACATGACTTCACATTACACTACAGCCTTTATTGTATTGTAATTTAATACATTTATATTACATACGTTTATACAGCCCAGCTTTGTACCTCTTTTTTTTAAAAAGTGATTGAAAACATTAAAGCAATATATCAGCTAAAGGCACAATATGTAATTTTTCGCCACTAGAGGTCGCTTATTCAAAACAAAGGCGTTGCTTGATGACGCCTTGATTTTGCGGAATCATGGGAAGTGATGTCTTCGCGTCTACAGCCGGTGGACTGCACTCGGGAATGAGCTAATGTATTAAAGATTTATGAACATTACTGTAGTATGGAGCAGGGTGTGGTTGAAAGCCGTTGAAGCGGAACGAGGCCGCTGGAGCGATTGCTAATGAGAGATGAGCGTGACACACGACACGGCTCGAGAGCAGTGGAGCTTTTATTATGCCACAGACGATCCGGTTCTTCCGTTCAAGCATATGTGAGGTAACGCAGCGCTGTTTATCATATTAGATACATTTGAGTGTTGAAAGTTGTTATAATGTTACTCTGTGTTCGTTCGGCGGCTGCTATGAGACACTTGTCGCACACTGCAGAAAGCTAGATCGATATTAGTCATGGTGAAACTCGCGGTAAATCAAGAAAATGAGATTTAAACAATAAGACTTACTGTGTTGATCAATATAACATGATTAGTTTTCTGTCGATGAAAGTATCCAAACAGTTGCTCATCTGTCTAATAAAAACACATAATATATTAAAGGGTCTTTGGTGTTTCCACGGTTAAAACCGGAAAATTGAGGATAACACAGGTATGATGTCATTGATAGGCGACACACAGACACGGTCCGTGTCCTGGTTAAAATTGCTTATTTCTCTGGATTTAAATATTCTTAGAAACATCTGGGATAATGTAAGTACACAAGTCAACACAATATATAACATTGTTATAGTATTTTTTGCGATATTTTAATCCAAAAATCTTACATATTGTGCCTTTAAGATTGATATATTGCTTTTTGTGCAGTTGTTACAGCTGTTTTTATTGATTTACTTCATTTCTCTGGCTAGCACTTTGAGCTATTCTGAGAGAGGCACTTTATGAATTACATTTCTTATAATAATAATCATAAATAAATAAATATTTAGCTTATAGTAGGCCTATTATGTTAATATTATTAGTCAAAACACTTTTTAAAAAATACCCACAACTAGCCACTATATGAAAAAGGCACTTAGTAAATTAAATTTGTTATAATTAATGCTGACAATAATAATCATAAATGTATAACTTAATATATCCATTATTATTATAAAACAAATTAAAGTAATTAAAAAAATACCCACAACTAGCCACTAGCTACTATAGCAGGGCACTTTCTAAATTATATTTGTTATAATAATAACAGTTTAACTTAATAAAGCATTATTATTATCCCATATAGCCCCAAAACTATTTACATTAAGTTTTTTTTTTAAATACTCACAACCAGCCGCTAGTTACTATAATAATAATTATTATAATCTAACTTTATTTAGCATTATTAGTAGTATAAATAGTAGTAGTATATAGCCCCAATACTATTTAAAAGTAAAACTTTAAAGTAAAAAAAAAAAAAAAAACCTTTTTTATTATCAAAAATGATGATCAATGATGCTGTAAAAACTGTGAAAAAGATGTTTGATAACTCACCCGAGTTCAGCTCTGTGTGTCCGGCCATCAGCACTGATGATCACAGAGCCAAAGGAGCTTTCCCAAAACATTTATAAAATAAAAACCGTGCATATTATATTTCCTTTCATCTGACTCTCGTGTTCTTCTGCTGTCAGGAATCATCGCTCTCAAACTACATCAGCCTCTTCATGACTGCGGTTTATAATATATTTTTGTTGCTATGCATTCACTTCTAAAATCCGATTATGGTTTTTAATTGTATTGATTATTTAATTGTTCGGATTCAGTCTGAGTCCAGTTCATTCGCGCGCCAGCTGTGATATGCAGTGCGCGTGAACAGTGCGCGCGATCGAAACACGCGGAATGACCTCGTGAACAAAGCAAAGACTCCTGATATTATTTAAACGTGGTGGAATGGAAAGATTGCCAAAGATGAATATGCAGTAGCTCTATGGTGAAATTTATGCTAATTTAATTGTCGTTCACTCATATGAATTATTTTATTATTTATATTTAATTTAGCCCAGAGGTATTTTATCTCTTCAGCACGAAATTGTTGTAAAACGAACAGACAGTTTTACAAGAATTTCGTGCTGGAGAGATAAAATACAAATACCTCTATCCACAATTAACTAGCCTACATATATAAGAATTCAAATGTACTGTTATTTGCTTTAATTTGTTTGACAATAAATATATTAATAGCTAACAATAACCTGTTGATTATTGGATTTCCACTTTCCAGCTCGAGTTCAGAGCCTCAGCGCTCATTTACATGACCAACACTCCCTCTAGCGGTCAATAGTCTACAGTGCAGTGAAAACTAAACGTTACATCTGAACTAAGATTTGATTTGAATAGATGTTAATTTATAAAACCTGAGCAGATGAAGAGAGTTCAGAAATGTTTCTAAGAATGCTTTAAAAATAATTTTTAAGTTTACAGATTCTGAAATATCCAAAAGAGGTCAAAATCACACAGTTTAAAACAAACAAAAACAAACTGCTAATTTCATAGAATGACAAACAAATGTCACCTGTCAAATTATTTTGATGGTCAAGGCCTATTTGTTCAAAAAGTTTAATCTGGATCATAATGATCAGGTTATGCTATCCAGGATCAGGTAATCCGTCTTGTACTAGTTTTTCAAAGCAAAATGGGATTGGATCACCTTGATCCATATACACACTTTTTCAGATGACCTTAATCTGGAAATGGGATCAAATATCACAATAGGCTACTAAAGATCAACCGGTAGAGTCAGTGTAGGATCACTTTAAGTGTTTTATTTGAAAAGAAACCAAACAGCACAATAAAACACTCCCTTTCGTTTTCAAATTTCTTTAAACAGTCAGACTATACGGAGCCCCAATATGAGATTTGAGGGAGATCATTTGTGTGAGAATGCAAAAACACTGAAAGATAATTGTTTCTCCCATCTCTGTCCCTTTAGGGGCACTCTCTCTCTAACTCTCTCTCTCTCTCTCTCTATATATATATACATACATACAGTGGGTACGGAAAGTATTCAGACCCCCTTAATTTTTTCACTCTATGTTATATTGCAGCCATTTGCTAAAATCATTTAAGTTCATTTTTTTCCTCATTAATGTACACACAGCACCCCATATTGACAGAAAAACACAGAATTGTTGACATTTTTGCAGATTTATTAAAAAAGAAAAACTGAAATATCACATGGTCCTAAGTATTCAGACCCTTTGCTCAGTATTTAGTAGAAGCACCCTTTTGATCTAATAGAGCCATGAGTCTTTTTGGGAAAGATGCAACAAGTTTTTCACACCTGGATTTGGGGATCCTCTGCCATTCCTCCTTGCAGATCCTCTCCAGTTCTGTCAGGTTAGATGGTAAACGTTGGTGGACAGCCATTTTTAGGTCTCTCCAGAGATGCTCAATTGGGTTTAAGGCAGGGCTCTGGCTGGGCCTTTCAAGAACAGTCACAGAGTTGTTGTGAAGCCACTCCTTCGTTATTTTAACTGTGTGCTTAGGGTCATTGTCTTGTTGGAAGGTAAACCTTCGGCCCAGTCTGAGGTCCTGAGAAGGTTTTCGTCCAGGATATCCCTGTACTTGGCCGCATTCATCTTTCCCTCGATTGCAACCAGTCGTCCTGTCCCTGCAGCTGAAAAACACCCCCACAGCATGATGCTGCCACCACCATGCTCCGCTGTTGGGACTGTATTGGACAGGTGATGAGCAGTGCCTGGTTTTCTCCACACATACCGCTTAGAATTAAGGCCAAAAAGTTCATTCTTGGTCTCATCAGACCAGAGAATCTTATTTCTCACCATCTTGGAGTCCTTCAGGTGTTTTTTAGCAAACTCCATGCAGGCTTTCATGTGTCTTGCACTGAGGAGAGGCTTCCGTCGCGCCACTCTGCCATAAAGCCCCGACTGGTGGAGAGCTGCAGTGATGGTTGACTTTCTACAACTTTCTCCCATCTCCCGACTGCATCTCTGGAGCTCAGCCACAGTAATCTTTGGGTTCTTCTTTACCTCTCTCACCAAGGCTCTTCTCCCCCGATGGCTCAGTTTGGCCAGACGGCCAGCTCTAGGAAGGGTTCTGGTCGCCCCAAACGTCTTCCATTCAAGGATTATGGAGGCCACTGTGCTCTTAGGAACCTTAAGTGCAGCAGAATTTTTTTTGTAACCTTGGCCAGATCTGTGCCTTGCCACAATTCTGTCTCTGAGCTCTTCAGGCAGTTCCTTTGACCTCATGATTCTCATTTGCTCTGACATGCACTGTGAGCTGTAAGGTCTTATATAGACAGGTGTGTGGCTTTCCTAATCAAGTCCAATCAGTATAATCAAACACAGCTGGACTCAAATGAAGGTGTAGAACCATCTCAAGGATGATCAGAAGAAATGGACAGCACCTGAGTTAAATATATGAGTGTCACAGCAATACTTAGGACCATGTGATATTTCAGTTTTTCTTTTTTAATAAATCTGCAAAAATGTCAACAATTCTGTGTTTTTCTGTCAATATGGGGTGCTGTGTGTACATTAATGAGGAAAAAATGAAAGCAAATGGCTGCAATATAACAAAGAGTGAAAAATGTAAGGGGGTCTGAATACTTTCCGTACCCACTGTGTAATATGCAATTAGGTATGCAATGCAATTAATATTTAGAAACTACTTTTGACTGTCTCTGGTGATTGTGTCATTGTAATTAGTATACAGTGTTTTTTGCTATATAGGTGTAATTGGTAGCCTAATATGTACTTTATCTACTTTTTCACTGTAACGGTTAAACAAAAGTTCCAAATCTAAATCGAAATAAATGGTATATAGACTATGATTCTAGCAATGAATTATTTAACCATTTTTAAAGTTTCATTACATTTTGTTCCCAAAATCCACCCTGAATCCACCGTTCTCTTGGGATCAGGATATTCCTGATTTTTTGGATCAAAGTTTTCCCAATCCTACTAATAATATATGAACTACACAGCCAGCAGCCATATCACCCTGTATCCCAAGACTGGTTGCCCACTGAAGTTAAGCAGGGCTGAGCCTGGTTAGTACCTGGATGGGAGACCTCCTGGGAAAACTAGGTTGCTGCTGGAAGAGGGGTTAGTGAGGCCAGCAGGGGGTGCTCACCCTGTGGTCTGTGTGGGTCCTAAAGCTCCAGTATAGTGATGGGGACACTATACTGACAAAAAGCACCGTCCTTCGGATGAGACGTTAAACCGAGGTCCTGACTCTCTGTGGTCGTTAAAAAATCCCAGGATGTCCTTCGAAAAGAGTAGGGGTGTAACCCCGACATCCTGGCCAAACTTGCCCATTGGCCTCTGTCCATCATGGCCTCCTAATCATCCCTATACACTGATTGGCTTCCTCACTCTGTCTCCTCTCTACCAATAAGCTGGTGTGTGGTGGGCGTACTGGCGCAATATGGCTGCCGTCGCATCATCCAGGTGGATGCTGCACATTGGTGGTGGTTGAGGAGATTCCCCCTTCAATATGTAAAGCGCTTTGAGTGCCCAGAAAAGCGCTATATAAATGTAAGGATTATTATTATTATTATTATTATACTGAAGGTTTGATTCAGGTCAAAACCAAGATTATGTGATCTATTTTTTTCTTTTAAACAACCCATTTTCAAGATTTGGTCCAATCTAATCAGATTACATTTGAACAATTGGTCCCTGATTATTCCTGATTATTATTTTTTCCATAATAATGCTTATTATTCTGTTTTCTCTTCCTATCTTGGCCATTCCAAGGTACAGCCTACTGTATGTGATGTAAAGTTTCTGTCAGATTGTGAGGATGAGATCCCTTTTTAAAATTCCTTTTCATATTTGTAGTTTATTAACTGGAATCATTATAATTATCATTCAGAACATCAGGAAATGTACTGAATAAATAAATAGTGAATATTCAACAAGAAAATGTTGAAAAATCAGCACTTTTGCATATGACTCCCTCTTCCGGCCAAAAGTCTGAAGTGCAGGACTTGGACATTATAGTTATTACATTAATCATCTGTTGCTGTAAACCGCAAGAAGCCGCATATAACACACAATTTCCCCATACAGTTTTTTTTTCTGTGATTAAATTTCCAGTTAATGTTGTAAATAATATAATATAATAATAAATTAAATAATATAATAAATTAGGTATAATATTGGGGTTTCTGTGGAGTGATGAATCAGTTTCAAAGGTCTCTCTCTCTCTGTGTGTGTGTGTGTGTGTGTGTGTGTGTGAAGACTCGTCTTGATTACATTTTTAGGAAATTTGTAGCCCATTTAATTCCAAATTGCTATAAATTTAAATCTCAGTCATTACAGTGAATGTTGTCTCTAATTAGGCTGGTTAATCATCAAACTGAATTCAGATCTCCTTTGAGTTTAGCAATGGAAACAATGCAGATAATGCAGTGATGATTCTTGACGTAAACATTTATGAAAGAAATGATTGCTTTGAATCTGACAGCAATGAATTCCTCAATTTCCTGTAGAAAAGAGCTGGAGATTCCTCATATCCTCAAGGAGAACTGAGAGAAGAGAAAACATGGAAAGGACCAGGGTAGAAAAAGAGTGGATAATCTATCTATCTATCTATCTATCTATCTATCTATCTATCTATCTATCTATCTATCTATCTATCTATCTATCTATCTATCTATCTATCTATCTATCTATCTATCTATCTATCTATCTATCTATCTATCTATCTATCTATCTATCTATCTATCTCATAATAAGTAATTTAGTTTAAACTTTTAATACCAACCCTAAAGCCTATGAAGAATCCCCGTTCACCTGCACCTGTACCGCTCAAACTTTCCCTCCCGTCATCCTTCAGTCTGCTGTAGTATTTTATCGACCAGTCTCCGTGTTGCTATATTGGTCAGAGTTACTGAAGCGAGCTCAAGTCTCCATCTGTGTAGATTAGACCATTATCCTCTTAACTCCGAGTGTCCCTGCCTTCTCTCCTCACTGCTTCGCTCAAAAACACTGTCAAATAAGAAGAAACTTCGCGTCTGACGCTGACTGAGGGACTTTCGACAGCTGCCGCGCGCTCCGTGGATGCAGAAGTTCTTCAGAGTTGATCGCGCGCGTGTCGGGGCTCCTGAGGGGCCGCACATGAGGAGTGTGTCTGATCTCCAGCAGACAGTAATCGCATCAGACCGGCTTCACCGTGCATACAAAGACCTGCAACAGTCTAGATCGAAAATTCAGCGCTTTTTATTCTCTGAGTTTTTAAAATGAGGAACAACAGCATCTGAATCTCAGATTGACTCGATCAATATTTCAGAATTATAAAGGATTGAAAATGCGCCTCCCGAAGAGAGTGATGGTGCTTCTCGCATTGGTGTGGATGTGTAATATCGCTCTTTGCTCAAGAAAGTCTGGAGCACGGAAGTCAGGTGAGTGTCATTTTCATTACTGATGTTTTTTTGTTTGTTATTTAGTCGTAAATGTTTTTTTTTAATGGTGATTATTTGATTATGCAATACAGTGACCCCAACAAATAGGCTATTTGGACATGATGTCTGATGTCTTCAATGCAATATCTTCACAAACTTTTCTTCATTTTTTTTTTTTTTTTGCATCAACTAGTGTGTTAATTTCTCAGTTCTTCTCAAGTTCACAGGTGTTTTGCATCAGACCTTCCTTCTTTTATAACTAATGCAATGACATTTAAACATTTTTAAGCATGCATTAGGTGTCTGAATACTGTCCCATAATCGCACAGGATACATTTTTAGGCTATTCCGATGGATAGATGTACAGGTGATTTGTCACAGAGACATCTGAGGTCGCCGTCATACGGCAGGGTCAGCGCTGTATGTGGCACATCCATATGCCCTCTGGACGATCTCTTGCCCAATGCCCATGGCCAACAATTTACAGTAATGAAAACCATCAGTCATTTCAGATAAACAAGCCCTCCGATAACTGACACTTCAGATGAAATGCTGCAAATTGGCGCTTGTCCCTTTGGTACCCTTGGGTATATGGAGATACTTAACCTTAATGCGTTTTTTAGTGGTATAGCCAAGAAACTAGAAGCGATGTTTAATTTGGTGGTCCTGATTTATTAAAAGACTAACAAATTCAAGTCTACAGCCACATATAGGCAAGTTTGGTCCATTTCGTTTCAGATCTTAACGGGTTAGTTCACCCAAAAATGAAAATTCTGTCATTAATTACTCCCCCTCATGTCGTTCCACACCCATAAGACCTTCGCTCGACTTCGGAACACAAATTAAGATATTTTTGATGAATCCAAGAGCTGACTCCTCCACAGACTGCAATTTAACCACCACTTTTAAGGTCCAGAAAGGTAGTAAAGACATCGGTAAATTAGTCCAAGTGACTGCAGTGGTTCAACATTAATGTTATGACGAGAATTCTTTTTGTGCGCAAAAACAAAACAAAAATAGTGACTTTATTCAACAATCTCTTCTCTTCTGTGTTATTCTCTTATGCTGTTTACGTCCAGCGCTTCCAGGTTCTACATCAGAACGCCGACTCGTTATTGGCCGGCTCCTGCATCAGCATCACACACATGCGTCATCCTGTTCGCCTGAACAGCGTCGGCCAATACTGAGCCGGCGTTCTGACGTAGAACCTGGAAGTGCTGAATGGATTGAAAGTGGAGAAGTGGACTATTGGAAGTTGGTCTGGGTAAATGTAATTTCCTTATAAGTTTGATTGCATCATCTGTTGAAAAAGATCTTTGCCTGAAGCCTTTTCTCTTTAGTTTGTATCGACTCAAAGTTGTTAATGAAAATGAGACATTTTGGTCACTAAAGGCCTTTAAAAGTTTTCTTACCGTCACACAAACTTAAACATCAATTCCAATTTTGTTACTCAGTTTTCTGTTGCCTAAAAATCCATACCTTAATGATATCTACATCTTTCTAGGTTGTTCTCGAATTAAAGGGATAGTTCACCCAAAGATGAACATTGTCATCATGTTGTTCCAAACCTGTATGAGTTTCTTTCTTCTGCTGAACACAAAGGAAGATATTTTGAAGAATGTTGGTAACCAGACAGTTGACGGCACCTATTGAATTCCATAGTATTTTTTTTCTGGTTACCAACATTCTTCAAAATATCTTCTTTTGTGTTCAGCAGAAGAAACTCATACAAGTTTGGAAAAACAAGTAATGACAACATTTTCGACGGTAGACAGTGGTCAGCATGTACACCCTGACTGATCTGCATCTATGCAGCTCCATACACAACAAACTGTGATGCACGTTCCTTTCTATCAGAACCAGCATTAACTTCTTGAGCAATTTGAGCTACAGTAGCTCGTCTGTTGGATCGGATCACACGGGCCAGCCTTCGCTGATCCTTGGCCGCCCATGACCCTGCCGCCGGTTCACCACTGTTCCTTCCTTGGAGCACTTTTGATAGATACTGACCACTGCAGACCGGGAACACCCCACAAGAGCTGCAGTTTTGGAGATGCTCTGATCCAGTCGTCTAGCCATCACAATTTGGCCCTTGTCAAACTCACTCAAATCCTTACGCTTGCCCATTTTTCCTGCTTCTAACACATCAATTTTGAGGACAAAATGTTCACTTGCATGGTTATTCACTTCACCTGTCAGTGGTCATATTGTTATGCCTGATCGTGTGTGTGTGTGTGTATATATATATATATATAACTATTTCCACACAGTTGCTTTTGACCTTAATGTTCTTCTAAATAACACAGCATGGAACTTCAATAATAACCGTTCACTCGGGAATGGCTCATTATGTGACATCCTTCCTAAATTGCTTTCCATAAGTTGGTTTGTTTCATCTGTTATGGCTCTGTGTATTTGAGATTATTTCACATTCATTTCACTACATGTACAGCACTTACAGTGCATTATGTTTTGATTGTATTGTGCTCCAGTGACATGTTTGGTTTGTATGTTTTTAGATTAGTCTTGATTTAGCGGTTTATTTTCAGACAGCAGCATTTAAATTGCGCCACAAACGCCTGCAACTCATAACGGATAAATCAGAGCCAAGATCACATGGAATGTGCATCATCAAAGAGTGTATTAGTCATACTCCATCAAATTACTTGATTTCCCTAATGACTATAGAAACCTTTTAAGTTCAGTGTCTTGATGTGTTTATTTTGAGGGAAAGCAATATCTTGTAAATGATCTGAAAGGAGAGAGTGATGCAGCTTTAATGTTTTTCTGCGAAACCACTGCGAGCTCCATGAATGTGTCAGGATGAGATGATGATGATGGGTTCACAGGTGCACTGAAAAACACTGGGTTTCACAGAAACAATTTTGTTAACACTTTACATAAAGCTTTTATGTATGACGCATTAGAAAGGTATTATAATTAAATAATTGTAACCAAAGTTAAAATGCATTATAATATTTGCAGATTCTGAAATTTTGTCATGTGTTTTAAGTATTAAGTATTATTTATAATGTATTATAACTGTGTTACAATTATTAATGAGACCATTCAATGCAGTGTATGGTGCATCACAAGGCATAATTAATGCATTAAAATACTTTTATAATGCATTATATAAAGGCTTTGAGTAAAATGTAGAGATGCTAGTAAATGTCTCAACTAATTACAAAGAAACAGCATGTAAAATGATGTTGAATTACGTGTGAAATTTTAGGAAAACTAATAGTAAAACTGTAAAAGTAGAAAAACTGAAATATTTTCTTGTAAAATGTACTTCATTAATATTTGTTTCATTCACAACTTTGAAAAAAAAAATTTTTAGAATGTAGAAACAAGAAATGCAATATTCCTATATCTGTGTTGGAAAGTGAAAACCAAAACTAAAGCAAGTTTAAAGGGATAGTTCACCCAAAAATGAAAATTCTGTCATCATTTACTCATATACTATGGAAGTCAGTGGGGTTCATCAGCTGTTTGGTTGCTGACATTCTTCAAAATATCTTCTTTTGTGCATCAGTGCTGTAGGCATCAACTTTTTACTCTGAGCGAGAGATTTAGGAATGACCTTGTATGACTGCATCATCTGTAATGCATCTAAAATCAGTCTGTTTTGTATATATGCTTCTGTTTTCTGTTTTTGTCTTATGACCTTTCTCATCAATATCAATGAACTCAATCACATGAGTTACATTAATTAATAAGCGCTGTTTGCTAAGGTGAGCATCTGCAAGATCTGTCTTTTGTCTAATGTTTTTTAGTTTATTGTCGATAGGTATGAATGAACTGATGAACGATAAAGTAGTATTTTGTATTATGTTGTATTTATATGAAAGTGTTTCTGATTTGATCTGTTGTTCCGCTCAGAGAGGTTGAGTCCACCGCTGGACATTCAGCTGGAGACGGTGAACTGCACTGCATTCAGTGTCCGGTGGAAAATGCCCCGCAGACACGTCAGCACTATCACTGGATACAAGGTACACGTCCTTCCATCTTTAAATTGTAATGCTGTGCTTTAACATTTTTTAAAAAGTTGTTTTGTAACTTTTATATTGGTGCCTTTCAAAATATAAGCCTTCTGTTCATGCTGCCCTGCAGATTGCATAACATATTGATTGCTCATTATACTGGATGTCAGTGTTAACTGAATAACAGAGACATTGTCAGCAGCTCACTTATTTAATCAGACCAACCCTTTTTCCAATGATATGGTGTGGTATCAGGGTTATTTTAATATCACTGAAATACTATTTCATTTTTTTTTTTTTTTTTTTCTCCATATTTAATTTTTATTTTTGCCGTCACAATTCGCCACTTATATACGGAAGAGGATTATGGCCAAGCAATAATAATAATAAAAAAAAACATCTTAAGATTAAAGTTGTTAAATTTTGAGAAAAAACTAGTCAAAATAAAATGTCAAAATAAAATGTTGAGAATAAAGTCATTATATTACAAGAAAAAACTAGTTAAATTTCAAGAAAAAAGTCGAGATAAAATGTTGAGAATAAAGCAATTAAATTACGAGAAAAAATCATTCGATTATGAGAACAAATTCGTTAAATTATGAGAAAAAAGTCATTAAATTTTGAGAAAAAAGTCGAAATAAAATGTTGAGAATAAAGTCATTAAATTACGAGAAAAAATCATTCGATTATGAGAACAAATTCGTTAAATTATGAGAAAAAAGTCATTAAATTTTGAGAAAAAAGTCGAAATAAAATGTTGAGAATAAACTCATTAAATTACGAGAAAAAAGTCATTAGATTATGAGAACAAATTTGTTAAATTATGAGAACAAAGTCATTAAATTACGAGAAAAAAGTCATTAGATTATGAGAACAAATTTGTTAAATTATGAGAATAAAGTCATTAAATTACGAGAAAAAAGTCATTAAATTATGAGAACAAATTCGTAATTTAATGACTTTTTTCTCGTAATTTAACGAGTTTTTTCTCAGTTTAACAATTTTAATCTCAAGATGGTTTTATTTTTTTATTATTGCTTGGCACTAATCCTCTTCCGTACTTATACTATGCCCTAAAAGTACTGTTTTTGTGAAGAAAAGGTGCATACTTTTGAGTGTGTAGTAGGCAAGCTTTGGAGCATACGCATCAAAATTGCGTCTTTTAATTCAATTTTCATATAATATCTGAGAGTATCTTTAGTTCGCAATGTTGTTTTAGATTAAATATAATGTGAATAACATTGAATAAATATATCTTTTTGTCAGGTTAGATACTGATTATGAATTACTCAAAACCCTTTATCTAAAGGTGCGCACACAGCATGTCGTAATTACCGCAATTACGTGATTTCAACTTGTAAAATGCGTTTGCGTCCTCATAGAGCTCGTAATTACAGCTTGTAAGATGGGAATTGTTTGAGAGCTCCTACTTGTACGACGTGACCACTGCAGATTCATTGATAGTGGTGCCACAGAAACACATAATTCCCAGTCCAAGGAAGCGAACAGCTCCGAATGTCACATGTTGTCATCTAGAGACTATGGTAATTACGACATGGCGTGTATGCAGCATAAACCTCTTTACTTAACATTTCGATCTCACACATCCACTATATTTTTGTAGCTTTTTAACAGTTTTTATACGTGTTTGTTGTTCTGATCGAATCCTCGTCCAACACACAATGAGCCGTTAGAGTGTGCACGGATCTGCACATTGAATTCTAACCAGAAACAGGGAACCTTTGGGATGCTCATTTCAACATACTACAATTTGAGTCACTATTTAGGATGGCTAGTATGCGAATTGGGATGCAGCATGTTTGTATGGTTTTCATTTGAGTTAATTCTCTATAATAACCCTGGCTGGAATTTGATTACAAATTCTTTAATAAACAACTTTGTGAAGGAGGGACCAAAGCCACCATATTGAGTGTTATGATTTCTCCCATTCATATATATCATGAGTGCACCATCTGCCATCATCATACTGCAGATCCATTTGGTGCCACTAGTAGCGCAGAAACGACACACTTCTCCTTTAATTACAGAGAGAAGACTTTACTTCTTTTGTGAAGAAGTGAAGCGCTCGGATCTTTGCTCCTTTATAGTTGGAGGTTGGAGGTGTCCTCATCTCTGGTTGCTGTTAGGTTCTCTGTGTTAACTAATGTTAATGTTGTTATAGTTGCTTATGGGATAAAGACTAGCCAAACCCGTCAGGTATCTGTCTGAGTGAAGGCTCTCTTATTCTTCTGATTTCCACACTGGTGCTGTATAGATGTCACTACAGGAATTATTTGAGAGTGATGGGTTCCTCATGAAAATATTCATGTTAATATTTATTTATTTTACTGACCAGGTGTATTACACAGAGATGAGGAATAATCGTCCAACCAGCAATGCTGTTGTCCTGGAAGTCCCACTGAGTTTAGAAATGCTCACAACTGTATGTCCAACCTCTTTATTGTTCAGTAAACAAATAACTTTATTGTTACTAAATACAAATAACAATAAATGATTATATAATTATATTTTGTTTATGGTAATGAGATATAGTACAATATAGTACAGTTGAAGTGAATTCAGAACATGACTTTTGTCTTACAGGGGCAGTTTGATGGCCAGGCGAGCTTTGTGAGTAGATGTTCAATATCTGATTCTCTGTTAATGCCATATGGTGCTGTCTTGCATGGCAAGCTGTTCCCGTGTGTCTGTTAGGATGTGGTGATCGGGAACCTGAAGGTGGCCACGCAGTACCGTGTTAGTGTGGGGGCGTACGGCTGGGCAGGGGAGGGCAGACCCAGCATGCCCCGGGACATCAGCACTGGCTCTCATGGTGAGCAAACAAATCACAAAACATACATTTTGATCAGTATTACTTTGCTTTTAACTAACTGAATTAATCGACTTGCATGATGTATTTCTCTTATATTGTAGAAAAGTGCATGCCTCCTACACCTCCTACCCAACCTAATGTGGTCGCCGTGTCAGACACAGAACTGGCGTTGTCATGGCAACATGGAGACAGTGAAGGAAGTGCACCTGTGCTTTACTTCCTGGTGGCTTATATCAGGTAATTGTTCAGGTGATAGATAGATAGATAGATAGATAGATAGATAGATAGATAGATAGATAGATAGATAGATAGATAGATAGATAGATAGATAGATAGATAGATAGATAGATAGATAGATAGATAGATAGATAGATAGATAGATAGACGGACGGACGGACGGACATACAGAAGGATGGATGGATGGATGGACATACGGATGGAGAGTTGGATGGATGGACATACGGATGGAGAGTTGGATGGATGGACATACGGATGGAGAGTTGGATGGATGGACATACGGATGGACAGCTGGATGGATGGATGGATGGATGGAAATACAGACGGACAGTTGGATGGATGGATGGATGGATGGACGGACATACGGACAGACGGTTGGATGGATGGATGGATGGATGGACATACGGACAGACGGATGGATGGATGGATGGATGGATGGATGGATGGATGGACATACAGACGGACAGTTGGATGGATGGATGGATGGACATACAGACGGACAGTTGGATGGATGGATGGATGGATGGATGGACATACAGACGGATAGTTGGATGGATGGATGGATGGATGGATGGACATACAGATGGTTGGATGGATGGATGGATGGATGGATGGACACACGGACTGACGGATGGATGGATGGATGGATGGATGGATGGACATACAGACAGACAGTTGGATGGATGGATGGATGGATGGATAGATAGATGGTTGAATGGATGAATGGATGGATGGATGGACATACGGATGGACAGTTGGATGGATGAATGGACATACGGATGGACAGTTGGATGGATTGATGGACATACGGACAGACAGTTGGATGGATGGATGGATGGATGGATGGGTGGATGGATGGATAGATGGACATACGGACGGACAGTTGGATAGATGGATGGATGGATGGATGGATGGATGGACATACGGACAGACAGTTGGATAGATGGATGGACGGATAGATAGATAGATGGTTGGATGGATGGATGGATGGATGGATGGATGGATGGATGGATGGACGGACATACGGATGGACAGTTGGATGGATGGATGGATGGACATACGGACAGACAGTTGGATGGATGGATGGATGGATGAACATACGGATGGACAGTTGGATGGATGGATGGACATACGGACAGACAGTTGGATGGATGGATGGATGGATGGATGGACATACGGACGGACAGTTTGATAGATGGATGGATGGATGGATGGATGGATGGACATACGGACAGACAGTTGGATAGATGGATGGACGGATAGATAGATAGATGGTTGGATGGATGGATGGATGGACTGACATACGGATGGACAGTTGGATGGATGGATTGATGGATAGATAGTTGGTGGGATGGATAGATGGATGGAGAGTTGGATGGATGGATAAATGGATGGATGGATGGACGGACATACGAACGGACAGTTGGATGGATGGATGGATTGATGGATAGATAGTTGGTGGGATGGATGGATGGATGGATGGACAGTTGGACAGACGGATGGATGGACATGATAGATGGATGGATGGATAGATAGATAGATAGATAGATAGATAGATAGATAGATAGATAGATAGATAGATAGATAGATAGATAGATAGATAGATAGATAGATAGATAGATAGATAGATAGATAGATAGATAGATAGATGGATGGATGGATAGACAGATGGATAGAAAGATAGAGATAGAAATAGAAAAAGCTCAAGATTTGTACAATAGCAGCTTTTTCAAGTGAAAAACATTTTCAGTCGACTTCAGAGACTAAAATCTTCATTCGATTTCTTTTAAAGAATGCATTTCCTGAAAGTCTCTCTGTGTGTTTGTTGGCCTTTATTAAAACAAGACTGACTGATGTTTGTGCGTGTGATCTTTACCCTGTCAGGCCTTACTATGTCCAGATGACTCATGCAACTAATGCATTTCTGTGGTAGTTACTGTTCTAGAACACAACTAACCCATTCAGGCCAGTTCAGCACAGTCTGCATGACCACACACATCAAACCACCGACCCGCAGCACACAACGGCCTGCTGTTATGTGTGCATGAGCTCTTGATAAATGACTGACCGAGTCATTACATTTTAGAATAATAAAAAAGTCATAAAAACCAGGAAATACCACAAACTGAATTAAAGTGACCAAAATATTGAAAAAATGAATCCTCTCTTGTATTTGAGCTTCTTCTGTATCTAGATTCCAGCTCAGGTCATTAAAAAAAAAAACAAATACTTGTTTTCTTCTTTTTCCCTTTTTTTTTTCTTCTTAAATTTAAATAGCAGCTTTGTAAAGAAGTTCATACATTTGTTAACATGATTCATATTTATCATTGTATCCTGCTGTAAATCCATGCATGTGCATTTGAGTGTGAAATCGGCATGTTTGTAATACTCGTTGATAATTATGCAACATGACTGTGGCGTCCAGCAGATTAGGACACCCCCCCCCCACCCCACCCCCCGTTCCCCACCTCCCATCCAGAGACTGTCTGCTTCTCAGATTAACAACCTTTCACATAATCTGGGCACTGTAACAGAAGCGGAAGTTGTCATGGTTTGGTAAACTTATATAGTGGTGAACGGAGACTACAACAAATATAAGTTTTGCTTTCCCATTTATCTCAATACCAACAGAAACAACTCCATGACAGTGTTTCTATGACATTCCAAAAGAGGAAAAAACATTGAGAGATTGATTACATTGGTCAGAAGAGAGAAAGATGTCAAATTTGCCTCAGCCATTGTAGTAGAAACACATTTTTCTGTAATTTAATGCCCAGTTAAGAAAGTATAGGACCAGATTTAGCTACTAAACAGGGCAAATTAGCATTAGAGAGCAATCCCATAAAAGTGCGAATGGAGTGGAAGGTTCTGCGGGTGACTTACTGACAATGCGCAAATTAAAGCACACAGACGCAGTCGGATCATTTCCATAACGACCAACATAATCTACCAAGAGCAACACAAATTAGCGTCTAGTTTAAGACATGCTTTTTTTTGGGCGGTAAATAATGGTGCAAATACCAGTATATTGATTAGCGCAAACCTAAGTAAATCACCTTGCATGATTCATTTAAATACTCTCCTCCCATTAATTATGCAACTGAAAGGAAAACTCCTACAAATGCATATGCGTTAAGGTCAGCCTCAAAAATAACCCTGTCCACGCCTTTTCAGTGCTATTTTTTCATTGCATGTCTTTAGTAAATCCTGACATTATTTTTTTTTTAACACCAAAAGAGGGTTTACATTGGCACAAGCTGTAGGTAAATGTGATGTATATGTATGTGTGCAGGCCAGAGATGGACACAGAGTGGACGTACATCAGAGAGCCAGTAGAGTCGAACTCTATGGTGCTCAAGGGTCTGATGCCAGATACGGAGTACCAGTTTGTCATCAGAGCCGTGAATGCGCATGGGATCAGCCCTCCCAGTGCCATTAACAACCCTGTGCGCACACTCGGTAAGTTACAGTACAGGACATGACATTAGGAGACTCTCAGATCTGGTAATTGTAACCATTGCGCCCTTGATTTGTCCCTATAAAATGTGTATAGTAAGTTACTTTGGATAAAAGGGTTTTGTGTGTGCATGCTGGCTGGAGAGACCAGACTAATTAAATTAAGCATCTTAAAGCCTGCTCACTTTGAGGAAGACCCTCCTCTGTCACACAAACACACTGGGAGGAAGCTTACAGCTAGTTACCCGCCCCCAACCCTCCAGCAGACAGATTAAGAACATAGCCCCCCCCCCCAACAAACACACGTTTACAGTCCAATCACATCAGATCACACATACTCATTCAGCTACACAGTTTCAAGAAAGCATTGTCATAGTTTGGTTGGCGTCGACTTCACTCAAAAACATCTGGATCAACAGCACCTTGACCGCCTCACATGTACTGAATTGAGCATGGCTTTTAAATTATAATTAAATTCCTGCATTTGAATTGGGGTACAATTGTTAATTATATATAGAAAACAATATATTTTAAGTTTATTGCAAAATATGCATATATATATATATATATATATATATATATATATATATATATATATATATATATATATATATATATATATATATATATAAAGTATTTTGAGAGAGTAGAAAGATTGACTCGATTACCTCATTTGCAGTGCTTCGTGGGAGTGGGTTTTTGGTGCATGTTGTTTTTTTCAACTCTGGTGTAATTTATGTACAGCATCATGGGAAATGTAGTTTTTCACTAGGAATTCTGCTGTTAAAGGGATAGTTCACCCAAAAATGAAAGTTTGATGTTTATCTGCTTACCCCCAGGGCATCCAAGATGTAGGTGACTTTGTTTCTTCAGTAGAACACAAATGATGATTTTTAACTCCAACCGCTGCAGTCTGTCAGTCATATAATGCATGGCAATGGTAACACAATCTATGAGAGTAAAAAAAAAACATGCACAGACAAATCCAAATTAAACCCTGCGGCTCGTGACAACACATTGATGTCCTAAGACAGAAACCGAACAGTATTTATATAATTTTCTACCTCTAATACGCCACTATGTCCAGCTGCCTTGAGCGCATGAATGGCATCTGGTGCGTGAGGTGTGTACGCGACTGGCATAGTTTAAACATGGTGCCTGTAGTACAACAGTTGTTATACAAATGGAAGTAAACCACAAAAAAACATGGTTTTATTACATAAAAAAATTCATTTTGTAAGGGCAGCTTTACAAATAAAAAAGACACATACAAAGATCTTGTTCACATACCTCAGTTGGATGTGGAAAAACCATAGGCACAGCTGATGGTTTAAGTCATACGTGATCCTCTCCTGGGTATGTAAAATCATCAGGGGAAAAATGATCGCTGCAGACCATCAACTTTAGTATGTTAATGGATGTGTTGATATCCAGCCGAAGAGCAATCAACCATAATTTCAGGTGAGCAGGCTCAGAAGTTGGGAATACGTGGAAAGTCACCACTCCCGAATGAGTTTGCACGAGAGAACATAATCTTTTAGTTTTAAGTCGGTTTGAACAATCCGGATAAGTGAAAGTACCATTTTGATTAGCCGTCATACCTACAACGTTTGTGCACTGTGTAAACAATGAGTGACGTATACACATGAGAGATCACTTCCGGCACTTGCGTAAACTACACCAGTACTCCCCTCACGCATCGGATGCCATGCACGCGCTCAAGGCAGTTGGACGTAGTGGTGTTTTAGAGGTAAAAAATGATATAAATACTGTTCGGTTTCTCGCACAAACCGGTCGTTTCGCGTCTTAGGACATCAATGTGTCGTCACGAGCAGCAGGATTTAATTTGGATTTGTCTGTGCATGTTTTTTTGACTCTCATAGATGGAGTTTCCATCGCCACGCATTATACGACTGACAGACCGCGACGGTTGGAGTAAAAAATGATAATTTGTGTTCTACTGAAGTCACCTACATCTTGGATACCCTGGGTGTAAGCAGATAAACATCAAATTTTCATTTTTGGCTGAACTATCCCTTTAAATACGATTATTTAAAAAATAAGCTGAAATAACTCAGGCTGACGGCTGAAGCAAATACCATGAATTAACAACCTTGTGTCTCACAGTAGGCCTGTCTTTAAAGGTTTAAAAGGTATTGTTCAAAATCAATTTCCCTATGGAGAAAATAAATGGAGTTTTTACTTCTGGAACCCGACTGTTGCTCTATTGTGTGCAGCATGAATAAGCCTTAGATACTTTCTCTGTTTCTAACATGGTTTCTGAATCTGAAAGTCAGATGTGTTCTGAGCATGAAATCATGATTTTTTTTTTTCCTGTTTACTGTATTTATGAGGTCATATGAAAGAAGTATATGATACCCTGCTTTAAAAACAGGTTCAGTGGATGTAGGCAGTGGAGACTATGACATCTACATCTCAAACTCTGACAGTAAAGATGAGGACGGGTTTGAAACCGATGACTCC
Source organism: Chanodichthys erythropterus (assembly GCF_024489055.1). NCBI lineage: Eukaryota > Metazoa > Chordata > Actinopteri > Cypriniformes > Xenocyprididae > Chanodichthys > Chanodichthys erythropterus. The sequence continues at coordinate 48,269,688 of NC_090233.1, forward strand.
GATTATGACGTCTTCATTGAGGAGGTGAGTGATCTTTTATGTTTTTAAAGAAGCCTAAAACACATTGGAAGAGGCAAAACTCACACAGAAAAATTTGAGAACTTGGAAAATACATTTTAATTCATTTTTTTTTTTTCTATAAATACAACCATATAAATAACATCTTGTCACTCAGAATTGCAGTTATTTGATCTTTCTGATATTCTTCTCTGTGTTTTTTGCAGATAAAGTTTCCTAGTAGTAAGAAAAGCGGCAGGCGGTCTCAGCTACGCTCCCGCATCGGGACTCCGGGTAACGGAAATGTTATTTTTAGGATGCGTACACCTGCTTCCCAAAATATCACATCAACAACACCTATAACCATGACAACGGTCGCCAGCTCCACCTCCAGGACAACCACCATGCCTACTGTACTGACAGACGCCTCTCCTACTACGCTTTCTCCTACTGTGCCATCTCCCAGTCCGTCACTGACGCCATGGAAAGGGGAAAGACCCCGAGTCTATGATGTACCATGTGACGAGACGGTCTGCCCTCCTGACAGCTTCTGCATCAACGATTACGATACTGGCGGCTCTCGATGTCACTGTAACCTCGGCCGCCAGGGAGACCTCTGCTTAGAAGGTTGGTTACTTCTGTTTAAAGGAACACTCCACTTTTTTTGAAAATAGCCTCATTTTCCAACTCCCCTAGAGTTAAACAGTTGAGTTTTACCGTTTTCAAATCCATTCAGCCGATCTCCGGTTCTGGCGGTACCACTTTTAGCATAGCTTAGCATAGTTCATTGAATCTGATTAGACCGTTAGCATCGCGCTTAAAAATGACCAAAGAGTTTTGATATTTTTCCTATTTAAAACTTGACTCTTCTGTAGTTAAATCGTGTACTAAGACCGACAGAAAATAAAAAGTTGTGATTTTCTAGGCTGATATGGCTAGGAACTATACTCTCATTCAGGCGTAATAATCAAGGAACTTTGCTGCCGTATCATGGCTGCAGCAGTGCAATAATATTACGCAGCGCCTGTGAGCCCCTGCTTGCACAGGGAACGTGCCTTGCAACCATGGAGACGTTTGTGAGAGACGCTGCGTAATATCATTGCACTGCTGCAGCCATGATACGGCAGCAAAGTTCCTTGATTATTACGCCTGAATGAGAGTATAGTTCCTAGCCATATCAGCCTAGAAAATCACAACCTTTTATTTTCCGTCGGTCTTAGTACACGATTTAACTACAGAAGAGTCAAGTTTTAAATAGGAAAAATATCAAAACTCTTTGGTCATTTTTAAGCGCAATGCTAATGGTCTAATCAGATTCAATGAACTATGCTAAAAGTGGTACCGCCAGAACCGGAGATCGGCTGAATGGATTCGAAAACGGTAAAACTCAACTGTTTAACTCTAGGGGAGTTGGAAAATGAGCCTATTTTCAAAAAAAGTGGAGTGTTCCTTTAAGAGTGAATGTGCTGTGTGATGTTAATCACTACATATCTGATGTTTACTATATAGTTTTGTTAGATTACCAATGCAATTTCACTGTGGGCGGGGCTTCACAACACAAAAATTTTGCTGTAAGTGATTTTACCATTTTGCTTGCTTCCACCAGACTAAAAGGGAAGATAATTTAATAAAAGATATTTTGAAGAATGTCGGTAACCTTACTAATGTAAATCAATTGGGACCATCAAATGTTTGGTTATCCATATTCTTCAAAATATCTTTTTGTGTTCAATGAAAAATGAAATTCATAAAGTTTTGAAACAACTTAAGGGTGGGTAAATGATGACAGAATTTTCATTTTTTGGTGATCTATCCCTTTAAATTGTTAATGCTGGCAAATAACCATGGTGTAAGCGGGATAATCCATGGCTAGCTGTGCATTAAACGATTTTAATGCATGACATGGAGGCAAAGAACTGCCCGGCGCAAAGCGGAGGCATCCCTTACTTATTAAATGATGTAACTAAATTAGACCACTAAAAAGCTAACACCCTGCCCTCAAACCTAAACATGCAAAATAACCATGCAGAGAGCATTTCTGATTGGCTGGTTTGCTGACTATGTGAACTGTGACTGCTTTTTACAGAGTCTAGTGCTGTCAAAGAGGCAGATGTGATTTCATTCCTAATTTGTAGTATATTTTATGTGTGGTATTCATAAAAAAATTTAAGAAGATAATAATTTATAATGAATCATTGATATTCTGGAGTATTTTCATGATGCAATAGGCTTAGACTCATCTCTTTTTTAAGTTTAGTTTGATTAAATAAGATCTAAAACTTTAGAAATCTACTATACGCTCTCTCAGATGCTTAAAGAATTTGTCTTCCTTTTTTCCTCCATCTGTTTCTCTCGTCTTCTCTGAGGTCTCTATGAAGTGTTTAATCTTTGAGAATGGAGGTTTGCATGTGCTCCTGTATATTCCCCTGGCATTTTCTTTCTGTCTAACCTTTTCAGAGCAAGTACAATAACATTTTTAAACCAAGTTGACTCCACAGACATGAAGCCTATTGCTTTATTGTTCTACATCTCTCACAGTATTGCATATCAGTTTCAATATGTTTAAATGCAATATATATGAGTTTTGCTGAAAATTGCAATTTCTTGAAACCTCACTTTTGTAGTGAGCTGAACTCATTTTGAGTGTCAAAAACAACAGCAACAACAGTTTGGGTAATAAAAGCCTTGAGTAGACTACACATGGCATATATATATATATATAAACACATATTCCTTCAGCCTCTACAGAGCCCCGCATATGACATGCAAACAAAAAAATATGTATATCGCGGCCACATATTTTATGCTGCCTCTTGGCCAGGTCATCATTGTAAATGAGAACTGGTTCTCACGTGACTTACCTGGTTAAATAAAGGTTAATAAATAACATATGAACAATTTGTTCCCATGACTTTCTATTTATCAAAGAATAATGAAGAACAAAAAGTATTTGTGCACGAAAATATTAAGCAGCAACTGTTTTCAATAATGATAATAATAAGAAATGATTTCTGAAGGATCATGACACTGAAAATTCAACTTTACATCACAGGAATAAATGACATTTTACACTATATTTAAATAAAAAACAGTCTAAATTTAAAGTTTAAATTTGAATAATATTTCACAATATTACTGACCCCTAACTTTTCAACAGTACTTTTGTAGGTGACCTCAAATCTCATAAACATGGACTAAAAGCCACAAAACTTGGGCGAAGGGTCATGTTCTAGCACTTGTGGTACATCAACATGGCAGTAATGAACTATGGGATTTGTGCCCAAGAGATGAAACGCTCTGTAACCCCAACTCTGTCACAGAAGAAGCTGCAGAGCCAGAAAACTTGTCCAAGCGGATTGAAAGAAATCATTTTCCATGACCTTCAGTCACAGTGTTTGACTTTTTAGACTCCCAATCAATGCAATACAGTATATGGAGGGTGTGTGCATGCAAAAAGATTTCAAAAACGAATGTAACCTCATAGCTCTGTGTCCTACAGGTCTGACAGTAAATTTCCCGAAGTTCTATGGCTACTCTCACATGACGTTCGAACCTCTTAAAAACTCTTACCAGAGCTTCCAGATCAGCCTGGAGTTTAAGGTATAATCACACATATAGGCAGACTTTGAAGCGTTTGAGTGGTTTTTGAGACCGGATGCTCATGAATCACCGCTTTGACCTCACAGGCAGAGGCTGAGGATGGATTGCTGTTGTACTGTGGAGAGAATGAACATGGTCGAGGAGATTTCACCTCCCTGGCTCTTATACGGGGAAAACTACACTACAGGTATCTCCAATTATATTTAAGTCTTAATTATGGCTCTTGCAAACACTTGAATCTCCAAAATTTTTTGATGTTACTTTTCAGCTATGCAGATTTCAGTCAAGCTTTGTTTCGTAGCGAATTTTCACAATACATGTGCTCTGTATTTACTGTTCTGTGTATATATATGTATATATGTGTGTATATATAAATATATGTGTATATATATATATATATATATATATATATATATATATATATATATAATATATATATATGTGTGTGTATATATAATATATATATGTGTGTGTATATATAATATATATATGTGTGTGTGTATATATATATATATATATATATATATATATATATATATATATATATATATATATATATATATATATATATATATATATATGTGTATATATATGTGTGTGTGTGTGTGACCCTGGACCACAAAACCAGTCATAAGTCGCACAAGTATATTTGTAGCAATAATTATCGAAACAATAATTATCGAAAAAAATTATCGATTTTTCTTTTATGCCAAAAATCATTAGAATAATAAATAAAGATCTCTAAAGTTACTACTGCAAATATATCAAAAATGTAGTGTGTATTACATGTAATGTATTTGTGATCTTCTCAATATTTTGAATTTTTTTTGCACCCTCAGATTCCAGATTTTCAAATAGTTGTATCTCGGCCAAATATTGTTTAAACCATACAGCAAAGGAAAGCTTATTTATTCAGCTTTCAGATGATGTATAAATCTCACTTTCAAAAAAATTGACCCTTATGGTCACATATATATAGTTCACACATTAATATTTACATACTGGATTGTCACAGTTTTTTTTTGTTCTCATACTATTTGCTTGTATCGAATCATGATTTATCTTTGCATTGATATATATTTATCTATTAATATTATTTAACCTAAAACTATACCTTTACACCTTTTTTGGACAAAAATATATAATACTATACAGGTGCTGGTCATATAATTAGAATATCATCAAAAAGTTGATTTATTTCACAAATTCCATTCCAAAAGTGATACTTGTGTATTATATTCATTGATTACACACAGACTGATATATTTCAAATGTTTTTCTTTTAATTTTGATGATTATAACTGACAACTAAGGAAAATCCCAAATTCAGTATCTCAGAAAATTAGAATGTTACTTAACACCAATACAAAGAAAGGATTTTTAGAAATCTTGGCCAACTGAAAAGTATGAACATGAAAAGTATGAGCATGTACAGCACTCAATACTTAGTTGGGGCTCCTTTTGCCTGAATTACTGCAGCAATGCGGCGTGGCATGGAGTCTATCGGTCTGTGGCACTGCTCAGGTGTTATGAGAGCCCAGGTTGCTCTGATAGTGGCCTTCAGCTCTTCTGCATTGTTGGGTTTGGCATATCGCATCTTCCTCTTCACAATACCCCATAGATTTTTTCGATGGGGTTAAGGTCAGGCGAGTTTGCTGGCCAATTAAGAACAGGGATACCATGGTCCTTAAACCAGGTACTGGTAGCTTTGGCACTGTGTGCAGGTGCCAAGTCCTGTTGGAAAATGAAATCTGCATCTCCATAAAGTTGGTCAGCAGCAGGAAGCATGAAGTGCTCTAAAACTCCCTGGTATACGGCTGCGTTGACCTTGGACCTCAGAAAACACAGTGGACCAACACTAGCAGATGACATGGCACCCCAAACCATCACTGACTGTGGAAACTTTACACTGGACCTCAAGCAACATAGATTGTGTGCCTCTCCTCTCTTCCTTCAGACTCTGGGACCATGATTTCCAAAGGAAATGCAAAATTTACTTTCATCAGAGAACATAACTTTGGACCACTCAGCAGCAGTCCAGTCCTTTTTGTCTTTAGCCCAGGCGAGACGTTTCTGACGCTGTCTGTTTTTCAAGAGTGGCTTGACACAAGGAATGCGACAGCTGAAACCCATGTCTTGCATACGTCTGTGCGTAGTGGTTCTTGAAGCACTGACTCCAGCTGCAGTCCACTCTTTGTGAATCTCCCCCACATTTTTGAATGGGTTTTTTTTCACAATCCTCTCCAGGGTGCGGTTATCCCTATTGCTTGTACACTTTTTTTCTACCACATCTTTTCCTTCCCTTCGCCTCTCTATTAATGTGCTTGGAGACAGAGCTCTGTGAACAGCCAGCCTCTTTTGCAATGACATTTTGTGTCTTGCCCTCCTTGTGCAAGGTGTCAATGGTCATCTTTTGGACAACTGTCAAGTCAGCAGTCTTCCCCATGATTGTGTAGCCTACAGAACTAGACTGAGAGACCATTTAAAGGCCTTTGCAGGTGTTTTGAGTTAATTAGCTGATTAGATTGTGGCACCAGGTGTCTTCAATATTGAACCTTTTCACAATATTTTAATTTTCTGAGATACTGAAGTTGGGATTTTCCTTAGTTGTCAGTTATAATCATCAAAATTAAGATAAATAAACATTTGAAATATATATCAGTCTGTGTGTAATGAATGAATATAATATACAAGTTTCACTTTTTGAATGGAATTAGTGAAATCAACTTTTTGATATTCTAATTATATGACCAGCACCTGTGTGTGTGTGTGTGTATATATATATACATTTCTTTTTTTACTTTTTGTTTTCTCTGTGAATTTACATTGATTTAGTGATTATTAGTAATTGATCTGGACTATTATGTGCACAGGTTTAACTGTGGTACGGGGGCGGCGCAGATCGTGAGTGACAGCTCCATTGTGATTGGTCAGTGGCACACTGTCACAATATTTAGAGACGGCATGAATGGCTGGCTACGATTGGATAACGACACACCGGTATCAGGCCGTTCTCAGGTATGCATGCCTTAATACACAAACACAGAATACTGTGATATACGCAGTTGATTTTGTGTCATACACTGTATTGAGGACTATAAAATGCGTCTAACAACCTCTTTTCTTTGTCTCGCTCAGGGTCAGTACACTAAAATAACATTCCGCACGCCTTTGTTTTTGGGCGGAGCTCCGAATGCCTATTGGCTGGTGAGGGCGGTGGGGACCAATCGCGGGTTTCAGGGCTGTATGCAGAGTCTGATAGTCAACAGTAAAGCCACCGACATCCGACCCTGGCCTAAAGGAAACGCACTGAGTGGAGCAGACATTGGTTAGTTTGAGGATGACTATAAGCGTCCAAATAGGTTTTGTCTTGAGCTTATCTATTGTTTTCTGATCTTTAAACCTAACAGGTTCTTCATTTTGTCGAATGTTTTGCTAAAAGTATGCGTGTTTATCTTTCTATCGAATAAATGTCACTTGCTTTGCTATTTTGCTATCCTTTAATTTGTACTGGCCCCAAACTTTTTATCTGTAGAGTAGTGATTTTTGGGATCACTGTATATGTGTTCAAAGCATCTTCCTCTCTTCTGTGTGTTTCAGGCGAGTGCAGCAACAGTGTGTGTGAGAAGGTCACCTGTGCTAATGGAGGAATCTGCTTTGCCAACCGAGCGGATGGCTTCATCTGCCTGTGCCCTCTGGGCTACAAGGGCTTCCTCTGTGAGGAGAGTGAGTCACACGCACACACACACACACACATGCTTTGTGGTTGTGATTTTTGCATGTGCAAGCACCACTCACATTTTAACGCTCACATTTATGATTGCTATAAACTAACTTATGTCAAGCCAAGTCAAGTGGTTTTTATTGTCTCTTCTCTCCTGAACCCTTGTGAAAAAGAATATATACTTTAAAAAGAATATACATAAGTGTGAACTGAACTGTTTTTGGACACTTAATTGCATTACGTGCATCACTATAATGCATTAAAACTGTATTATAGTTTAAATTCAACTATTAAATGCAGTTATCTGAACTTTAGAGTGCATTTACAGTACAAGTACAGTAAGTACATCTGTATATGTAATTTCATAATTACTTCTATTGTCTTTGAAATATGGTGTGGTGTATTGTATTGTATTGAATGTACAAGCATTTATGGTAACTAAAATGTACTTTAATGCCATTACTTTTGAAAATTGTGAGTCATTTATTTAAATACATTTAATATTACACTTCTGTAATGATGAAGTTGCAATTTAGTATATTTAAAATATATTTACTTTAAATGTAATTTTAAATAACACACTAGAGTTAAGATTATAATCAAGTATTAGTATTAGTCATCACACTAAAATAATTGTACTTCTTTAAAGTATGACTAAATATTATTAAAACATAATGATTTAAAATGTACTTTAAAGTGAAACTTATAATATATTATTACAAAATGCAGTTTTAAGTTTGCTTAAGTATGTTAAGAAACAGTCATGAAAGTGTACTCTCTTTAAGTGCCCTTTTATTTCACTAATATTTTACTATCTGCAAGTACAATTTATTAAAATATACACATTCAATACCATTAAGCACACTTCTTTTTCACAAGGGAAGAAACGAAACACAATGTCTCTGAAACACCACAGTTCATAAACATAAACATATAATATGACTTACAAGACATAACATGCAGTTCACACAAATGAACAATGACAAATGAAGTAGTAATAATAATAAGTACAATTGTAACTGGACAGTATGATAAACATTTTTACATACACAATAAATACAGACAATATGAAGTTAAGCTCTGAACATTTATCAACACTTTTGTCCGTAAAAGTGTGGCTAGGTCAGAAAGAAGTAATTGCACAATCACAATTTCAGGTTCCAAAATATATATCATATCATATCATATATCATATCAAATATCATATCATATCATATATCATATCATATCATATCATATCATATCATATCATATCATATCATATATATCATATCATATCTCATATCATATATCATCATATCATATATCATCATATCATATCTCATATCATATAATATATAATATCATATTTCATATCATATCTCATATCATATATCATATTATATATCATATCATAACATATCATATATCATATCATATATATCATATATCATATCACATGTCATATCACATCCCATCCACCATCCCATCCCATCCACCATCACAATCACATATGCAAATTTGAACCACCAAACACAACCAGCCCTATTGTGTGTCATCACCTGATTTCATATGAATTTAAAGGAAAATCCTTCTGGTTCCAGGTTTCCTGTTGTCTCTACCGCAGTTTAACGAGAGCATGTTCTCGTACGCCAGCGCCCCCTGGCCTCAGCCGTCCCACAACTACCTTTCCTTCATGGAGTTTGAGGTGACCTTCCAGCCGACCAATCCCGACGGCACGCTGCTCTACACCGATGATGCAGCCAGCCGTGACTTCCTGTCAATCAGCCTGGTGGGCGGATATGTGGAGTTTCGCTTCGACTGCGGCTCGGGTGCCACTGTTATCAGGTTGAGTATAGTGGAACATTTTGAGTCTCTTTCCATTTTAGTAGATGACTGTGAATCCACGCTTGTTAAATATTGTGTAGGACAGGGAACAAAATCTTTGCTTCTGTTAACAGGAGTGAAGAGGCCATCGCTATGGAGGTGTGGCATGAGCTGCGTGTGTCTCGAACAGCAAAAAATGGCATTCTACAGGTAGACAACCAGAGACCAGTGGAAGGCATGGCAGAGGTGAAGAGATTTTTATGTTATTTTTAATCATATACAGTAGCATTTAAAAGTGTGGGGTTGGTACGTTTTTTTAATATTTTGGGAAAAAGTCTTATGTTTACCGAAACAGCATTTATTTAATCAGAAATGCAGTAAAACAGTGATATATAATTTAAAATCTTCTATTTTCTACTGTAAATTATTTTAAAATGTAATTTATTCCTGTGATCAAAGCTGCATTTTCAGCATCATTACTCCAGTCTTCAGTGTCACATGATCCTTCAGAAATCATTCTAATATGATGATTTGCTGATCAAGAAACATTTCTTATTATTATCAATGTTAAAAGCAGTTGTGCTGTGCTTAATATTTTTTATATGGAAACTGTTATACATTTTTTCCACAGGATTATTTGATGAATAGAAAGTTTAAAACTACAGCATTTCTTTGAAATGGAAATCTTTTGTAACATTATAAATGTCTTTACTGCCACTTTTGATCAATTTAATGCATCCTTTCTGAATTAAAAGTATTAGTTTCTGTCAAAAAAGTATATTACTGACCCAAAACGTTTGAATGGTCATGTATTTAGATTTAAAATGAATATATTCATGTTCCTTTACACATTTAGTACCAATGTACTACATTTAGTGCATGATTGACTGAAAACCTTTTAACACTTTTCACTTTGTATGGGCTATTGTGCATCAGTAAAAAAAATCTATTCTATCAGAAATAAATGTATAATACTAGGGATCTGAATGCTTTCTCAGGTCATTTTGTATGCATGTATGTATGTATATGTATGTGTGTATATATATAATATAATATTTGTTATATTCTATATTTATAACAACAAAACACCAATAATAATCTTTCTCTTTTTAGGGTGCATTTACACAGATAAAGTGTAGTTCTCCTCTCTATATTGGAGGAGTTCCTAATTATGATATTACTAAGACGAGTGCTGGCGTCCTGAGACCCTTCAGTGGAACTGTGCAGAAGGTACTGGAGTTTAGACTGTAGAAACGTATGGTAGAAACTAGTTAAAGATAGGAAAAACACCCAAAGCACCCTGACAACCACATAACAACATTAACAAATAATCATGATTTTTAATTAGTTTAAATTCAACTGCAGTTAATTCAATGTGAGACTGAAGATACGTAGTTAGTTAGTTAGTTTTCAATGCTGCAATTAAAATGTAAGCTGCATCAGAATCTGACTGCTTACTACTGTAAAAATGGTAAAATAATTTAAAGTCTTTCCTCCTGACCCAGATCTCTCTGAATGACCGCAGTATAGAGCTGAATCCAGGTCAGGCTTTTGGGGTGAACGTGTTGAACGCAGCTCACCCGTGTGTGGAGAACCCGTGTGCTAATGGGGGAACATGCAGACCGAAGTGGGACGGATACGACTGTGACTGTGCGCTTGGGTATGATGGGAAACACTGTCAGAAAGGTGAGAAAACACACACACACACACACACACACACACACACACACACACACACACACACACACACACACACACACACACACAAGTCTAAAGTATGTGCTCCTGAAGATCTGCCATCCAGGTCTTTAGTTTAACTCCAGTGCGAATCACACAAACCTGAAGCCGCTAATGCAGGGATATATTTTTAGAATGCAATACCTACTGTATATACTACTCATCCATTTACATTTACAGTAATGCATTTGGCAAATGCTCCTTTCCCAAGCGACTTTCGTTGCATTGAAAGTACACATTTTATCGTCCAATTCCATATACTAACATAGCAGGCAAATTTCCTCTGTGCATTAAAGTTAAATGTTATTGTTAACTAAGGGGTTAACTAAAAACTTAAACTGGTCATTGAAATAAAGCTGAAATAATATAAAATATAAATATTAAAATAAAGTTGAAATATAAAAACAAACAAAAAATAGAAATGTTGCCTTGTTGCCAACTAACTTTAAATAAGTTCAAGTACTAAAATGACTAAAAGTAAAGCTGAAATAAAAATTAATTAAAGCTATATAGATAAAAATGATTTTTTAAAAAATGCAAATGCAGACTACTTTGCATTACATACTATTTCACATTATATTATTAGTTAAACTCTGCTGGAAGGCAGATCTCCAGGAGCAGGATTGAGCACTAACTGAACACTTTCCTTCTGTAGTATATAACCAATATTTTGCGTTTGGCTTTAGACTGAGATGTTACTTTGATATTTTTCGCAGACTTCTTCTATAACACTTCAAAATCTTTCTTAAGCTTCTTTTATTCTGTTTTGTGCTCTCACTGTGCAGAATGTGGGAATTATTGCTTAAACAGTAAGTGCTTATGTCTCTCAGATGTCTGCTGTATTTATTATGATGTATGCTGCCATCTAGTGGACGTTAAAGAGCTGTGCACTCTCTGTCTTTTGCTGTATCAGCTGTTACTGAATCTATTGAGATCCCTCAGTTCACTGGACGCAGTTATCTGACATACGACAACAGAGATATCCTCAAAAGGTAGAGTGCTTTTGCTTTTACACCTATAACTGTAGTCAAATCAATATTCTTCACATGAAGTTTCTCTGCAAACATACATCCTAATATAACGGCGTCTGTCTCCGCAGGGTATCAGGTTCCAGAACAAACATGTTCATGCGTTTTAAGAGCACGTCCAAAGATGGTCTTTTACTATGGCGGGGGGACAGTCCAATGAGAGCCAACAGTGACTACTTGTCTCTTGGCCTTCAAGATGGAGCGCTCATTTTCAGGTATAACGAACGACATATCCGCTCATGCTTAGAGTCATGAGATTTTCATGCATTTTTGTAGACTATTTACAATGGAGGATTAAAAGCGTCCTCCTAACATCTCTTGTTTTCCCTACAGTTATAATCTTGGCAGTGGAGCCGCCACTGTGGTCATTAATGGCACATTTAGTGATGGCAAATGGCACAGAGTGAAGGCTGTCAGGTCAGACGTGTGCCATACTGCTTAAAATCATTATTCAGCATGTCTTTCTTTATGGATTGTCATATGTAGAGTAATTTGAGGGAATTTGAAAGGGCTGTATAGCTTTAGAAAGTTTCACCAAGCCTTTATGTTTGTCTCTGTTTGAAGGGATGGACAGTCTGGTAAACTAACTGTCGACGATTACGGAGCTAAAACAGGCAGATCTCCTGGTAAGATGAGACAGCTGAACATCAACGGCGACCTTTACATTGGTAAGAAGCAACTCAAGTTAATTGTAACGACGAAGATTAAAAACGGTTAGCATAAAAAGGAAGTTGTGATAGTATTTTCTTCCCTGTTGTGATGTATATCTGAGTGAAACGGCTTCTCGAACAAGAACAAATGTAGGGCGGGACTTAATTTTTATCTATGGAGAATTGATTGGATGTTTGTGGTTTGTTATTGGTGGATCTCATGTGAGTGACAGGTTGCTCCGCCCTCACGGCAGTAAACACATCAAGATATCTTGATTCGAGATTTTTAGAGGAACAAGAGTTTTAAAAAACTAGCGATGTGCATGGATAAATCATTTATAATAAATACTGCAATATTCCTGTAACTAAGTTCGTAAGTATGGGAAGAAGGAGGCGGGAACTGGCGAACATTCAACGTAACTTTAATACCAAAATAAACAAAGAACAAAGCGAAAGTAATGCCGCCAGACCCTCGCGGACGTCTGCCGGCCACACAAACATAATAAAACACAACTTAAAGTCCAGGCCTGGTCCTCTCTCGTCCTTCACGGTAGTCGCTCCTCCTTTTATGCTCCCGGAGCTCCTCTGTGAGGGACTCAAGGCCGGTGCGCCTCCCAGGTGAAGCTCATTAACACTCGCGCCACCGGCCTCGCGCCGTTCCCTCACGGCTCTCGCCCGCCCTGGTCGCCACAATTCCATAAAAACAAGAATTTTCAATTTTGATTTCATGGTGACTTTAATAATGCTGATAATAATGCCATGCAAGATTGTGTATGACATAAATTACACTAACAAAAGTTTTTATTGAAAGAATTTAATTTTTATTCAACAAGGGTGCATTAAAGGCACAATATGTAAGAGTTTTGGATGAAAATATCCCAAAACCACTAGAACAATGTTATAGATTTTGTTGACTTGTATACTTTATACCAAATGTTTCCAAGAATGTTTAAATCCAGAGAAATAAGCAATTTTAACCAGGACACGGACCATGTTTGTGTGTCGTCTGTCAATGACATCATACCTGCGTTACCCTCGATTTCCGGTTTTATTTTGTAGAAACCGTGGAAACACCAAAGACGCTTTAATATTTTATGTGTTTTATTAGACAGGTCCTTAGACCTGTTTGGATACATTAATTGACAGAAAACTAATTGTTATATAGCTCAACACAGTAAGTCTTATTGTTTAAATATAATTTTCTTGATTTACTCGATTTGATTAGCTCATCCATGAACATGATTTCCTCCCAAGTCCCATCGGATTCTTTTCCATTGGCTATGGATGTGAAGACAACACCTCCCATGATTCCGAAAAACACCTTTGTTTCGAATAAGCGACCTCTAGAGGCGAAAAACTACATATCGTGCCTTTAAATTAATCAAAAATGACAGTAAAGACATTTATAATGTTACAAAAGATTTGCATTTCAAATAAATGCTGTTCTTTTGAACTTTCTAAAGAATCCTAAAAAAAATTTACCACGGTTTCCACAAAAACATGAAGCAGCACAACTGTTTGAAATACTGATAATAATCAGAAATGTTTCTTGAGCAGCAAATCATCTCATTAGAAGGACTTCTGAAGGATCATGTGACACTGAAGAGTGCTGAAAATTCAGCTTTGATCACAGGAATAAATTACATTTTAAAATAGATTTGATAGATTTAAATTATAATGATATTTCACAATATTACTGTTTTACTATATTTTTGATCAAATAAATGCAGCCTTGGTGAGCAGAAGACAAAAAATCTTACTGAACGTTTGAACAGCAGTGTATGTGCAGGTATTTGTCTAATTCTGCTGGTGATTTTGATTTCAAATCTTGATTTCACTCTGTCTCTCCAGGTGGGATGAAGGAGATCGCGTTGCACACTAACAGGCAGTACATGCGAGGTTTAGTGGGATGCATTTCTCATTTCACTCTCGCCACGGACTACCATCTGTCTCTGGTGGATGATGCAGCTGATGGCAAGAACATCAACACCTGCACCAACTGAACACCTCAAAAACAACAGATCGCGAACATCAATAACTTTTTGCGACCCAAGAACAACATATTCATGTGTACTCTTCAAAAATAACCACCACAACTTATGAATATCAGGAACAGCAGCTCGCAAATATCACTGACTAAGATAATTAAAGACCCAAACATTAACCTCCATCTGATGAAAAGCATTTATCTTGGTGTGATGAAGATAAAGATTAAAGTGTTTTCTTCTGAATTCTCCATTATACACCAACTGCTGCAATAACAGCCAGAGTTGGAGTTTTTGTTTAGCTTCAGCACGGTCATTGAATTAACTGAAGGGTTTTCAACCATGTAACTGAATCACAGTAAATGTTATCTTATTCCGTAAGTGAGCATGCAGATGTTTGAAGGCAGGATGATCTCAGAGGTTATTTATTCTTTTTGCAATCAAAGCTACAAGTTACATGCTTTTTTTTCAAATCTACGACTTGATAATGAATCGGCAACCAATTCTTGTTCAAACCTAGTCAGGTGCATTTTCGTTATTCTCTTCTAGAGCAATGGTCGGAGCAACTGTATTTTTGTTTATCGTTTGTTTGTTTTTTATATCATTCATTTTTGTATCAGTATTTAGACTGTCGAATTAATAGATGAAGATTCATTCTGATGAATAGAGCTTTTGAAGAGTCAGGCTGTCGTAGAGTAGTAAATGTCTCTCTTCTGAGGTAAATCTTTGCACTGTAAGTTTTTAGGCTGCTAGTGGTGGAAGGACAAAGTGATGTGATTTTTTTTCTTTTGTATCAGAGGCTCTGCCTCTCTTTTCCTTCTAGCTACAAACTTTTATGAATCCCAAAGACTCTTTAGTAGCTACTGTAGCTCTTTATTTTTTACTGTAGCTCTTTATTAAGTTAATGGATGTCTGCAAAAAAAAAGCATCTCTTAATTTTTTCTGCCTTGATGTTTTAAAAGCCTATCATTTTGCCATCAAAAATGTGACTTACTGATTTTATTCATAAAATAAAAAGAATGTCAGACACTGAATTTAACACGGGTGTATCTTTACATTTATTTTAAAGTCAATTAGCAGATGCTATTACAGAGAGTTGTCGAAGCCAAATTATGAATCTTTTCTAAAGAAAGTCAGAACAGTAGATTGGGAGTCTTTAAAACGACATATAGCCTGCCCTACTGTTTTAAAGGTGCCCTAGAATTAAAAATCGAATCTATCTTGGCATAGTTGAATAACAAGAGTTCAGTACATGGAAAAGACATACAGTGAGTCTCAAACTCCATTGTTTCCTCCTTCTTATATAAATCTCATTTGTTTAAAAGACCTCAGAAGAACAGGACAATCTCAACATAACACCGACTGTTATGTAACAGTCGGGATCATTAATATGTACGCCCCCAATATTTGCATATGCCAGCCCATGATTGAGGCATTACACAAGGGCAGAACGTCTGGATGTGCACTGCTGAATAATCAGACTAGGTAAGCAAGCAAGGAAAACAGCGAAAAATGGCAGATGGAGCAATAATAACTGACATGATCCATGATAAAATGATATTTTTAGTGATATTTGTAAACTGTCTTTTTAAATGTTTCGTTAGCATGTTGCTAATGTACTGTTAAATGTGGTTAAAGTTACCATCATGTCTTACTGTATTCAAGGAGACAAGAGCCGTCGCTATTTTCATTATTAAACACTTGCAGTCTGTATAATTCATAAACACAACTTCATTCTTTATAAATCCAACAGTGTAGCATTAGCCAGTTAGCCACAGAGCACAGCCTCAAACTCATTCAGAATCAAATGTAAACATCCAAATAAATACAATACTCACATAATCCGATGTATGCATGCAGCATGCATGACGAACATTTTGTAAAGATCCATTTTGAGGGTTTTATTAGCTGTGTGAACTTTGTTTATGCAATGATAGAGTCGAGAGCTCGAGAGGGGGTGGACAGTGCGAGCAATTAAAGGGGAAGCAGCCTGAATCGGCGCATTTCTAATTATGCCTCAAAATAGGCAGTTAAAAAAATTAATAAAAAAAAAATCTATGGGGTATTTTGAGCTGAAACTTCACAGACACATTCAGGGGACACCTTAGACTTATATTACATCTTGTAAAAAAAACGTTTGATGGCACCTTTAATTATATTAAAACAGTGTTTTAATATTTATTTATTAAACGGATAGTTCCAGTCTTTAATTCTGATTGGTTGAGCCTCATTCAAAGTCACCTGTGAACTCATTACATCAGTATTACTGCGCCACTGCATCTGTGTCAGGGCCAAATGTACATCGACTAAATTAAAGTATGGTCACTTGTCACGTTAGTAAACATTTAAATATCACAAGTAGGCCTATTCTATATGCCAAAACTGTTATGTGTTGTTTCATACGGTGGTGGATAAAAATATGGGATGGGAGGAATAATAAACAAGTCAATGCTTTTGCGTTTTCTCGCAAATATATTGCATTCCCCTGAGAAACTTTGCTTTTGCTCGCAAAACCGCTGTGTTCTTTGACAAATAATTTAGCCTTCCATCTCATTTTTTTTTTCCGTCACCATGTCCCTTTAGTATGGAAGCTTATGGAAGCTTGTTTCCACCACTAAATAAAAAAGGTGATTGCGAATTTTTATCTCACAATTGAGAGATTTTTTCTCAGAATTGCGTGATATAAACTCACAATTGCGAGTTATAAAGTCAGAATTGTGCACTTATATCTCGCAATCCTGACTTTAGATGTAAACTCGCAATTGTGAGATGAAAAAGTCGTAACAACCTTCCATAGAAGCTTGTTTCTGCCACAGAATAAAAAAAAGGATAATTGCAACTTTTTCACACAATTAATTTCACACAATGACTTTTTTTCTCAGAATTCAGAGTTCTAAAGTCAAAACTGTGAGATATAAACTTGCAATTCTGACTTTTTTACCTCGTAATTGCGAGTTTATATCTCGTAATTCTGACTTTTTTTCTCGCAACTCTTAATTGCATGATATAAACTCGCAATTACCTTATTTATTTTTTATTCAGTGGTGGAAACAAGCTTCCATACTTTAGGGACTCCATGTCTAGTTGAAGATTGGTTTACTGTGGCGCAATATACAGTTTGGTTTGTGCTAGGACGAACCTCAAACATTTGTGATTTAGACCAAAATTTCCTGTAAGAAATGGTAAGAAAAGAATAAAATATTTCGAAATACTTTAGAATTAAATATTTATCTCGATTAGTGGCATTTTTTGCTTGATTTAGTCTACATTATTTTACAGTTTTACAGAAAGCTGTTTGCAGAAGTAGCACAAGTGTGTAAAGTACGTCAGAAATGTATGCACGGCATCAGTTTACTGTTGGGAATTTGTCGCGCCTCGCCGCACCCAGTGTAGACAGCATCACTGATTATAATGAGTTCTATTTGCTTTTGTGTCGTGTCGCACTGCTCGCGTCTGGTGTAGACATGGTGTTAGGAAAGAAGATTCAGTGGGGAACTCTTTATGCCAAAAAGGTTCTATGGAGAAACAGGATATTTAATTATTTACTAGTTAAAATGTATGTTTACGTTAATTAATTAAAACTAAAGGGAACCCCTAAAAGGGTTCTATATATATATGAAGCACCTAAAGGAACCATATATTCAACCTTTTCTTAAGAGTGAGATAGTTATGACACACCTGTGGCCAGTTGCATAAACTGCTTAGACTAGTCTTAAAACTAAAGTCATCTATTTTTTCTTCAAGACTGGTACTAACTTTGTAAAGTCAGTTACATAAAAAGGTAGATCAGTCTCATTTGAATCAGAAAAGTAAGACTGATTAGCCCTAACTAACTGCTAGTTGGTCAAACTAGATCTTAAGTCACAGTCTTAACATAGAGGCTAAGTTTATGCAACCGGCCACTGTTCTTTGATATTCAATGTTTATGCCTAAAAAGACATTTTTTTCTTCTTTTCTTTGCCCAGGTTGACACATTTCTCCACATGAAGCTGGCGTTTAAGCCGAACAGGGGATCAGCAAGTAATCAAAACTATTCATTCCAGATAAAAAAATTGCATGACCATTCATCTTGGCCTGAAATAGAAGTAATCCCAAGACAACAAAAGATTACAACATGACCCTGATAGCAAAGTTTAAAGCCATGGTAAATTATACATTATCTAATTTCACTGGGGAATAGATCGCCAGCCATGTGGAGTCAGAGAATTGACCAAGTCATGATCCATTTCCAATACCAAAATACTGCTTTCCAAGAAAATCTGTCCATCCCTCAAGACCAAAAAAAGAAAAAAAAAAGGATAAAAGATTGGGATTTAATTTCAAATTGACAATACAATTTGATTGAAAGCTGATTTTCTGTATGCAATGGGCAGATTTTTTAAGCAATGTTTTGATTTTGCACCTTGCACTCCATTGATCACTTTTCTGTTTGCTTCTGCGGTTTGCATTGGTGGAAATCACATTTCAACCTAACATTCATGTTATATGATGTAATGTCATTGTCCAGTTCATGCACCAATAATCCATCCTTCAAAACATTCTCTTGATTAAATAGACATTTAATTTTATATCAGCCACATTTAAATCATCGTTACATCAAAGCACGATGCTACAGAATGGTGATTTGTTAAAGACAGGCTAAAGAGGCTTACGTCTGCCTGTGTCTGTGTCACTGCTATAGAAACTTCAGATTGCTTTTGTGCATCACGCTGGATTCAGGATCCCTAAAGGTCTCCACTCATCTAAATGAGTTTTCGGCATCCCAATTTGCCTACTTACCCTAAATGCATGTACTGTTTTTATGAAGAAAAAGTAGCCTACATACTTTTGAGTGTGTAGCAGCCAATTTGGGACATGAACTCTTCATAACTGCGTCTTTAACGGACCTAGTTGCAAGTTATATGCATCCTGTCACCGTTTAAACTTCCTTAAATCATCTTTTCACAGTTAAAATCCTCCACGTTCAGTTTCATTTAATTTACTACCGTATCGGAGAGAAATGTTGTAGCATGTTGATCTGCCAGTCGTAGGTCTTTTCATGCATAGACTCTTGTTTGTGTAATGATGCATTTAAAAGTTAATGCCCAAACGTATCTTTATAAGTTTACAATGTTGTTTGCATATGAAGTATAATGGGGATAACGTTGAATAAATATCTTAGATACTGATTATTAATCACTCAAACCTCTTCTCTACTTAACTGTCAGTCTTGCACATCCGCCATGTTTGTAGTTTTTGTCACTTTTTATTCATGATTGTAGTTCTAATCGAATCCTCGTCCATTGAGCAATGAATTGTGATAGCTGTTTGAGTGTGCACTTTGAATTCTAATTGGAATTAATAGCGCATCCAGGTATCTTTGGGATACTTGTTTCAACATAGGCCTACTACTTAGACAATGTTGTCAAAACAATCAATCCCCATTCACATGGATCCATAAAAAATATTAAAATGCTGTATTCTGCTGCCAGGCCTGTAGTTGGCGATGTCACTTTGTAAAGAAACACTATGCGCCTAAATACTGAACACATTATACACATGGACCTGACGTCACCATTTTCACAAATTTGCATTTTTGTATTTTACACTGAGACAATAATGTTATTGTTTTCAAAAACTTGCGCTTTGAAACCCGTGTTCAAAAGTTTGTGCTTTCAGGCCCCCAAAATGCATTAGTTTTCCATTTTTAGTTGAAAACAGCATTGTGTAATAATTTTGAATAGGCTATTTAGGACGGATAGGACTATTTATCAGATTTCTGTTAAGAAACCATACATACATATATAAGTTCGGGCAAAAGATTGTACTCAGAAAGATATTTGAATGTTTTTGATGGTCTCTTCTGCTCACCAAGGCTGCATTTATTTGATCAAAAGTAAAACAGTAGCCTAATATTGTGAAATATTACAATTTAAAGTAGCTGTTTGAATATATTTTAAAGTGTACTTTGTTCTCGACTTTTTATCTTACAATTCTGACTTTTTTTCTCGCAGTTGCGAGGTTGCATCTCTTAATTCTTACTTTTTTTTCTCAGAATTACACGTTTATATCTCACAATCCTGACTTTAGATGTAAACTCACAATTGTGAGATGAAAAGTCGAAATTACCTTAGAAGCTTGTTTCTGCCACAGAACAAAAAAACGATAATTGAGACTTTTTCACACAATTGCGAGAAGTCACATTTCCGAGTTCTAAAGTCAAAATTGCGAGACATAAACCTGCAATTCTGACTTTTTTATTCTGACTTTCCTTCTTGCAATTCTGAATTGCGTGATGTAAACTCACAACTACCTAAGTTTCCATACTTTAGGGACTCCAGTTACATTAAAGGTGCCGTAGAACGTCTTTTCAAAAGATGTAATATAAGTCTAAGGTGTCCCCTGAATGTGTCTGTGAAGTTTCAGCTCAAAATACCCCATAGATGTTTTTTTAAATTAATTTTTTTTAACTGCCTATTTTGGGGCATCATTAACTATGCACCGATTCAGGCTGCCCGGCCCCTTTAAATCTCTCGCTCCCTGCCCCTCCCGAGCTCTCGACTATAAGTGCTGTTATACAGTGCATAAACAAAGTTCACACAGCTAATATAACCCTCAAATGGATCTTTACAAGATGTTCGTCATGCATGCTGCATGCATGCTTCGATTCCTGTGAGTATAGTATTTATTTGGATGTTTACATTTGATTCTGAATGAGTTTGAGGCTGTGCTCTGTGGCTAATGGGCTAATGCTACACTGTTGGACAGATTTATAAAGAATGAAGTTGTGTTTATGAATTATACAGTTTAAAACAGTTTAAAAATGAAAATAGCAACGGCTCTTGTCTCCGTGAATACAGTAAGAAACAATGGTAACTTTAACCACATTTAACAGTACATTAGCAACATGCTAACGAAACATTTAGAAAGACAGTTTACAAATATCACTAAAAATATCATGAAATCATGTCAGTTATTATTGCTCCATCTGCCATTTTTCACTATTGTTCTTGCATGCTTACCTAGTCTGATGATTCAGCTGTGCACATCCAGACGTTTTGTTCTTGTCTAATGCTTGAACATGGGCTGGCATATGCAAATATTGGGGTCATACATATTAATGATCCCGACTGTTACATAACGGTGTTATGTTGAGATTCGCCTGTTTTCCGGAGGTCTTTTAAACAAATGAGATTTACATAAGGAGGAGGAAGCAATGGAGTTTGAAACTCAATCATTTGAAATAGAAATCTTCTGTAATATAAATGTCTTTACTGTCACTTTTGATCAATTTAATGCACCCTCGCTGAATAAAAGCTTCATTTCTTACTAAAAATCATATTGACCCCAAACTTTTTTAAGGTAGTGTACATCCATCTAAGTTTATGATGTACGTTTATTTCTAAAAGCACACAAGCATTTTGCTCCCGCAGACCTCATCCTTTCCCATCTCTCAGATTAGTTAGAAGCTCTTATGTTCCAGGTTAGTTGGATTGATTCCTTGATCTATAATATAATCTGCTGGAGGCTGTCGTGTTGCTGTGAGCACGGTTGTCATATCGGCTGAATTAGAGTAATGCTGTTATTGTCAGTGAGGTTTTAGCTAAGATGTAGGATTATGGAGAGAGATATAATCCCACATCTTTCAATCCCACAGCGTGCCGTTGACTGCCGTGGAGAGAACAGAAGAGATGCCTGGATTACGCTGCTAAAGAGATGGATGAACAGAACATGCAGACCAACACACATGGTCTCTTAGGACTAACTATTAAGCTTTTTTTTATTTGCTTTTTGAAGGATAAAACAAGGTGATGACAGTTGAAAGTGTGTTTTGTGCTAAAAATTTTAGCAAAGCTTTGTATTTGTCAGATGTGCAACAACATGGCAAACTTGTTGACAATAAAATAAAGCTTGTCATTGAAATATTATTATTATTTTTTTAGATTCTTGCCTGTGCAGAACTTGCTATGCAGTTGTCTTTGACATTCTTTCTCCAAATTGAATATGTCTACTTTCTTAGTAGTATATGTCAAATATGTCTAGTATTCGTTAGGTGAAAAATACCCTGATGAACTACTGTTTCTGCTGAGATTCTGAAGTGCGCATCCAATGAAATTTTTACTTTCCCATGAGGCCAAGGGAGATACATTACTATATAAATGGCGGAGCACAATGTAGCTGACACCATAGATCACATGACAGTGCCAATATGATGGCATACACATCAGCATACATAGGCTCCTTCCAAGATTGCATACATTTTGAGTAGGTACTTCTTTTAAATAAGTTTGCTACCCTTAAAAAAAAAATAATGTTCTATGTAGTATGAATGTGTGTAATATAAATGTCTAAGCATACTACATTTGCTTCACTGACATTCACAACAACTCTGCTCCCATGGCCTCATGGGATAGTGGTGTACAATGGATGCACATTTCAGAATCTCACCAGACATAGAGGTCATCTGGGTACTTTTGGTCTACTGTTTTATGAATACTATGAATTTGGACATGCTATCCTTTTCATATACTTTTTTTTTTTTGCCCACAGTATATATATATATATATTACATGGAAAAACTAAAAAAAAAAAAATAGAAATATTAAAAAAACGAATAAAAATCATATAAAATCACTAAAAGTAAAATGAAAACTGAAATATAAACACACACACACACACACATATATATATATATATATATATATATATATATATATATATATATATATATATATATATATATATATATATATATATATATATATATATACACACACATATACACATTGTATTTGGTCTGTCTGTGATCAGGTTGCTTTGTCACACTTCTGAAGTTTGACCTCAGGAAACGTTCCTGCTGTTTTTTGACCTCAGCATCATGAATCTCTCCAGCTGTGCATGTTCCAGCCCTCATTCACTCTCTCTCATTCTGAATCTCCTTCTGTCACTCTCACCCTCTGACCTGTTTACAAAACACCTCACATGCATTACAGACCTGATGAACACGGACAGAAAGCACTGTAATCTATCTGTCTCATTTCATTGTCTTGTTTCTTTTTTGTTCAAAATAGGCCAAATGTGCTAGAAATTGGGAATATTGTGAAGGCATAAATAACCAGCTTGATGGATTTCCATAAATTGACGCAATTATTGCAATCGTGGGCTTCTGAGTGGAAGGAAATTTACTGATATTCCAGGAATGCTGGGAATCCCTAGAACTCCAGTACCACTAATGGAAAGAACTGCAATGGGGGCATTTGATCTGTTTAATATCATCTTTGTGACTCATGTGGCTTGTCTTCTCTTCTTCGAGTCCAAAGAGAAGAGAAGAGAATCTGAAATAACTTTTTTTTGTAATAATGTGCTGCTCGTCTGTGAGATGAGCGTGAGATTGCTCTAAAGACACAGAAAAGGATGGGTGGGACAGATGGAGAGAGGGGTGTGTCATGTGATGTGACATGACCAAACTGCTCCGACAAGTAGGTCGCTGTGAGTCCGTCTGCTGCTGTTACTAACAGTGTAACTAAACTCTCTTAGCCTGAGTAGAGACAGACAGAGGTAGTGATGCAGGACACTGAAGACGGAGAACATGCACTCAAGTTTGCTTTGTTGAAGTGTTCTTCTTCAGTTTTTGTATCTTGGTGTTGAGTTTGATGATGGAGCCTCAACGACAGATATACAAAAGACCGGACGTCCCGGATCACGTGCACTACATCATCGCCTTCCTCATCCTCATCATCGGCACTTTGGGTGTCACGGGCAACGCTCTGGTCATGTTCGCCTTCTACAGGTACGAGCGCTGAGGTGATGAACTGAAGCAAATGTCATGTAGCTCATCTCTGAACGTTTGGGGTTTTATGTAAAGGAACACTTTAACAAACGTTATTAAATTATATAATGCTTACTACATTAATGTACATTCATTCTGTTAAACTTGATTCATACACTTTCATTTATATTTGAGAAGTTGATGGTTATTTGGTTTGTGTCTAAGAAAATAGTCTAATACATTTTAAATATCCTTGTAACAATATAATATTAATATATTAATATGAAATCATTAAAACCGCATTCACAATATTTCTGAAAGAATTAGCAAAATGCTGTTTAAAATGTGAGTAGATATGTTGGAACTTTACACGGTTTCATTTGTTAATGTTAGTTATTTGTTAACATTAACATAATGTTAGTTATTAATTAACACCAAATTAGTTAACATTAACTTATAATGAACAATACATCTAAAGCATTATTAATCTAAGTACAAAAGGTCAACATTTTTATTAACTAACATTATTAACATTTTATTAACTAACATTATATATATGTATGTGTGTGTGTGTGTGTGTGTGTTAGTTAATAAAAATGTTCATGTTCATATACAGTGCATTATTTAATGTTAACAGATACAACTTTTGACCTTAAAAATGTTTTGAGCAATATATATATTGCTCATTGTCAGTTCATAGTTAATTATCAAAGTTAACCATGTGTTACCGATATGTTTAGACATGTTGATATGTCAGAATGTAAACTTTCCAAAAATATTCAATGTCATTTATCCATTAATATGTGGATGTTCATTATTGATCTGCTGGTATGGATTGTGTAATATTTTTTAATCATATACTGTATTCACATAGATATTTAATTTCAAAGTAATTACATTTAAATGATGACATGTCATGTAATAATATTCATAAAAGTATTACTGTTACAGTTGTGTTTAGTTCTGTCAGTTCATTGTGTTTTAGTTTGGTTTTCCCTGTGCTGGTTTTCCTGAGTTCTAATTCCTTGTTTCCATGGATAATTAGTTCTACACCTGTTCTGTTTTCTGTTGATTGTTCCCTTGTGTATTTAAGCTTTTAGTTCCAGGTATTGTTTATGTGAATGTGTAATTGCTATATCTATCTCCTAGTGATTTTTCTTTGTTTGATAAATACGTTTTTGATTCATCTTTGTTTGTGCGTGTCAAACATGTTAAAATTAAACATATTCAAATATTATTAAATAATAATTAATAAAAAAGTAATCTTATTATCATTATTTAGTGTTATGTATTTGTCACCTTATCTTATTATTTTTAGCATAGCGTAATTTTTTTTTACTCTTAAAGAGTTAAAATGGTGCAATATTTAAATGGATTTTGTTTTCAGTGAGTTATGTCATAAAATATATTTAAAATGAAGTCTTAAATTGATATAGTGACAGAGTTTCGACAGATCATCTCTATCAGCTTCTGGATAATGCCTCGAACATGTTATTGACTTTAATTGTTTTAGTGAATTGGGTCAGGTTAAAACTAGAACAGACAGTGAAATACTAGTAAAAAGCTTGTTTTCTTTTTACAGTCCCCATTTGCTCAGATTAAAGTTACGTATGTGAAACACCCTGCAGGTCACTGGACAGCCCTAATCCTCATTTTCCATAATTGTTTTCTCCTTTGTGTTCAAAATAGGCCAAATGCACTAGAAATTGGGAATATTGTGAGTAAGGCATAAATAACAAGCTTGATGCATTTCCATAAACGGATGCAATTATTGCAACCGTGGGCTTCTGAGTGGAAGGAAATTGACTGCTATTCCAGGAATGCTGGGAATCCCTAGAACTCCGGTACCACTAATGGAAAGAGCGGCAATGGGGGCATTTGATCTGTTTAATATCATCTTTGCCAAATAACTAATTTGCCTCCCACCTTCATTTTATGCATTTACAATGAAAGATTTTGTTTTACTTGATTATTGAACAATCATTAACAATAACGAACAAGTTAACAAAGATATGATCAGTCCATGTGTACAAAAAAATCTTATTATAACATCACGTATTTGCATTTAAATGCATTTAAAAGGATAGTTTATGCAAAAATAAAATTCTGTCATCAATTTCCCACTCTCATGTTCTTCCAAACCTAATAGGACTTTCTTTTTTATTCTTCTGTGGAACAGAAGGTTCCCATTGACTTCAACTGTATTTTTTGTCCATATAATGGAAATCAATGGGAACCAAAACCATTTCTTCAAAATATCGTCTTTTGTGAAAAAAGAAAAACACATAAGTTGAAGCAACACATAACATCTGTGTTCTTTCTGTTTTAACAATGGAAATGTTTGACTTGATTATAATGGGGTTTTTTTTGTTGTTGTTTTTTTTGCAGCAATAAAAAGTTGCGGAACCTGCCAAATTATTTCATAATGAACCTGGCGGTCAGCGATTTCCTCATGGCCATCACACAATCTCCAATGTTCTTCATCAACTGCCTGTATAAGGAATGGATGTTTGGGGAACTTGGTAACTGTTTTTTTTTTTGCATTCACACACACATATATATATATATATATATATATATATATATATATATATATATATATATATATATATATATATATATATATATATATATATATATTTACACCGATCAGGCATAACATTGTGACCAACTTCCTAATATTGAGTTGGTCCCACTTTTTCTGCCAAAACAGCCCTGACCCATTGAGGCATGGACTCCTCTAGACCCCTGAAGGTGTGTTGTGGTATCTGCACCAAGATGTTTGCAGCCTGTAAGTTGTGAGGTGGAGCCTCCATGGATCGGACTTGTTTGTTCAGCACATCCCAGACGTGCTTGATTGGATTGAGTGTTTGGATTGAATTTGGAGGCCAAGTCAACGCCTCAAACTCGTTGTTGTGCTCCTCAAACCATTCCTGAACCATTTGGGTTTTGTGGCAGAACACATTATCCTGCAGAAAGAGGCCAAAGCCACCAGGTAATACCGTTTCCATGAAAGGGTATACATGGTCTGCAACAATGTTTAGGTAGGTGGTACGTGTAAAAATAACATCCACATGGATGGCAGGACCCAAGATTTCCCAGCAGAACATTGACCAAAGCACCACACTGCCTCCGTCAGCTTGTCTTCTTCCTATAGTGCATCCTGGTGCCATGTGTTCCCCAGGTAAGTGACGCACACGCACCCGGCCATCCACGTGATGTAAAAGAAAACGTGATCCATCAGACCAGGCCACCTTCTTCCATTGCTCTATGGTCCAGTTCTGATGCTCACATGTCCACTGTTGGCTCTTTCAGCGGTGGACAGGGGTCAGCATGGGCACCCTGACTGATCTGCAGCTATGCAGCTCCATACGCAACAAACTGTGATGCACTGTGTATCTGACACCTTTCTATCAGATCTTGAGCAGTTTGAGCTACAGCAGCTCGTCGTTGGATCAGACCACACAGGCCAGCCTTTTCTCCCCATGTGAGCCTTGGCCGCCCATGACCCTGTCGCCGGTTCACCACTGTTCCTTCCTTGGAGCACTTTTGATACACACTGACCACTGCAGACCGGGAACATCCCACAAGAGCTGCAGTTTTGGAGATGCTCTGATACAGTCGTCTAACCATCACAATTTGGCTCTTGTCAAACTCACTCAAATCCTTACGCTTGCCCATTTTTCCTGCTTCTAACACATCAACTTTGAGGACAAAATATTCACCTGCTGCCTAATATATCCACCCACTAACAGGTGCCGTGATGAAAAGATGATCAGTGTTATTCACTTCACCTGTCAGTGCTCATAATGTTATGCCTGATCGGTGTGTGTATATATATATATATATATATATGTATATATTATCTCTATTTGTCCTTAGGATGTAAAATATATGCATTTTGTGGTGCACTGTTTGGCATCACCTCGATGATAAACCTGCTGGCCATCTCTATCGATCGCTACCTGGTCATCACCAAACCGCTGCAGACCATCCAGCGGAATTCCAAACGCAGAACATCTGTGGCCATCCTGTGCATCTGGCTCTACTCTCTG
The DNA here is from genome assembly GCF_024489055.1 of Chanodichthys erythropterus. Taxonomy (NCBI): domain Eukaryota; kingdom Metazoa; phylum Chordata; class Actinopteri; order Cypriniformes; family Xenocyprididae; genus Chanodichthys; species Chanodichthys erythropterus. The sequence goes on from NC_090233.1 coordinate 48,298,018, forward strand.
GCCTGGAGTCTGGCACCTCTGATTGGCTGGAGTAAGATTTAAATATTCTGTTCTATTATTTAAATATTCTAATGGGGTCTGAAAGTAGGTGTCATTTTCAGGCTATAATAAAGAAAATACAGGTATATAGGGCTGGTAAATGTGCTGGTTGTATGATGATAAATTCCATGACGTCTATTAAAAGCATAAATGAAATTGCTCTTACAGGTTCCTACATCCCTGAAGGTCTGATGACATCATGCACATGGGATTACGTCTCGCCGTCTCCCGCCAACAGGAGTTACACCATGATGCTGTGCTGTTTCGTCTTCTTCATCCCCCTGGCCATGATTCTCTTCTGTTACCTGTTCATGTTCCTCTCCATACGACAGGCCAGCAGGTCTGAGCTCCTCACGTACCCACTGGGGTCTTGAGTTTAAAGAGTGATCATTGAAAAGCATTCATGACTGTATTGTGTGTGTGTGTGTTTAGAGATCTAGAAAGACTGAGCTCCCAGAAGTCCAGCTTTGTGAAGCACCAGTCCATGAGGAGTGAATGGAAACTGGCTAAAATAGCGGCTGTGGTCATAGTCGTGTACGTTTTGTCCTGGGCTCCCTACGCATGCGTCACCCTTATTGCCTGGGCAGGGTGAGTGCTAAGCATGCACACATTTTCAGAAATGTGTATTCATACATTTGCATGAGACTTCACATTCATGTGTTCCTCATATAAGCTTAGGCAGCATCACTAAACCTATTGCTTATTCTTAGGATTAGTGAGTTAAACAAGCTTGTAACCCTAAGAATGTAGTTTGTGATACTCTATCGTTCAAAAGTTTGGGGTCCGTAAGGTTTAATACTTTAATTCAACAAGGAAAGGATGCATTAAATTGCACAAAAGTGACAGTAAAATATGTTATAAGGATTTCTGTTTCAAATAAATGATGTTTTTCTTCTTTTCTTTTCATCCCAAAATCCTTAAAAAAATTGATCTCAGTTTCCACAAAAAAATATTAAGCAGCTCAACTGTTTTCAATATTGATAATTATAAGAAACCAAATCAGTATATTACACTCTAAAAATTAATTCAGGGAACCTACTACCACAACTTAAATAAACGTATGTTTGCTAGTAATTAAATAATTTAAGTTATTTTGATGAGATCTGTTGACATAATCATGTTGATCATTACATCAACTTAATATTGTGTGTAATTTAAATAGAAATTTCTGTTATGTGTTGTTATGTCAAAAAATTGTGTTTATGCTACAAATTAAGTACCTCTAACTCAATGTTGTTGTTTTTTGGGTTGAACATAATTTCATTAGAAGTTACTCTCATAACTCAAAAATATTGATTTTTGATTTCTTATATTGATATTGAATGATTTCTGAGGGATCATGTGACACTGAAGACTGGAGTAATGATGCTGAAAATTCAGCTTTGATCACAGAAATAAATTACATTTTAAAATTGTAATAATATTTCACAATATTACTATTTTTTAATAAATGCAACCTTGGTGAGCAAAAGATAATCCTTTTAAAAACATTAAAATTCTCACTGACCCCTAACCTTTACATTAAATTTTATGACTACACGCATCAAGCTTAAACATCAGGATTATTGTTGGCGTCAATAGCCTCGTGGGCAGCGCACCGACATATAGCATCATTGCGCTTTGGGTGACCCGAGTTCGAGTCCCGGCTCATGGACCTTTTCTGATCCTGTCCCCCTCTCTCTTCCTCACTTTGCTTCCTGTTTGCATCCTATCATAATAAAAGCAAAAACGCCAAAAAATAAAACTAAAACTAAAAAAAAAAAAGCATCAGTATTATTGTCACATGCAACCATATGGGTTGTAAAGTTATGGCCTCGCACTGAGGCTACAGTCATGTGATGGAAGCCAAACAACCGCTCACTTGTGTTCACTAGACTGCTTTGTTGTTATCTGTTCTGTAGGCATCTTTCCTCTGTGATTAAAAGATACATTTGAATGAGAAATAATTCCCAAATACAGTATTTGCCCTAAATTTGAAAGTATAGTTCATAACATATCTTATATGTTGTGTTTGCAATATAATATTGGGTAAAATTGGGGTAGTTTCTGTAATGGGGGTACATTTTCTGTATAACCACATACTTTAAAGTATGAAAGTACAAAACAAAAAAACAAATATTGAACATTTCCATTATTGCCCAGAAGAAAAAAATTGACACACATTGATCTTTTAGCAGATTGTCACCTTATATGTGGTAAGTTGTCATAATGGGAAATCACTTTTTAGAGAAATTGATATTGATTTGAAGAAAATAGCTTTTTTTTTTTTTAAATTCAGAATTAGAGGTTTTCGCTCTGTTAAGTGTTGATCATATTTGTTAATTGTTTTGAGCAAAGTCACTATTATTGTTATTTGTGATCAATTTGAATATTGGACATTTTAGAGGACATGAAAATATAAAATGTTAAATAAAATAAGTATTGATGGAATTAAACTTCAGACTTAAAACCAACTACTGAGAAATAAACCTCAATACATGATGCATTCAAATAGTATACTTTACTGGATGCTACATTTGCTGTAATCTTTATATATAGAAGTGTTACAGTGTCTGTAATCTGCAAATCCCCCGATTACTACAGTTTATCTGGCACTTTTCGATTGTACATTTGTCTCATAGGTGTGTGTGTGTGGAGCTATAGTATCTCTTAAGCTCAGCACAGCTGTGAGAAGTAGGAAGTGATTATAAAACATTATAATCTCTCTTTCTGTCTGCAGTGCTGCACTGCTTCCCCTCTACACTTTCTGAATGACCTACATGTGTTCAAAAGTAACTACTTTTTCCTCGGTTTCTCAGGCACGCAAACATCCTCACGCCCTACTCTAAAACTCTGCCGGCGGTCATCGCCAAATCATCAGCCATCTACAACCCTTTCATATATGCCATAATTCACACCAAATACAGGTAAACGAATCATCAAATACACAATTACACAATCACACACACTTCACGCAAAGATAGATAAAGATAGATAGAAAGAAAGATAGATAGATAGATAGATAGATAGATAGATAGATAGATAGATAGATAGATAGATAGATAGATAGATAGATAGATAGATAGATAGATAGATAGATAGATAGTGGGGTGTAATGATGCACTAACATGATGACTTATAAAGTCTGAATTGCATGTTATAATGTCCAATTGTGTGATTTGCGAGTTAAGAAGTCAGAATTGCGAGACATAAACTCACAATTCTGAGAAAAAAGTCAATTCTGACTTGTGAGTTTATATCACGCAATTTTGACTTAATAAGACACAATTGTGTTTATATCACATAATTCTGACTTTATAACTCAAAATTGAGAGTTTAAATCTCGTAATTCTCAGAAAAAAGTCAGATTTAGTGGTGGAAACAAGTTTCCGTAGGTTTTGCATTAACTTCTAAATCTAATTATAAAGTAAATTTTCTACTCCAATGCATTTTTAAAATATAATCATTTACATAACTGCTGTCACTTGTTTTCATGACCAATTTATTTAAACTAAATAATCAAGACTGTCGACTACGGAAGAGGATTAGGGCCAAGCAATAAAAAAAAAATAAAACCATCTAGAGATTAAAGTTGTTAAATTTCGAGAAAAAACTCGTTAAATTTCAAGAAAAAACTCGAAATAAAATGTTAAGAATAAACTCGTTAAATTTTGAGAAAAAAGGTCGAGATAAAATGTTGAGAAAAAAGTAATTAAATTACAAGAAAAAAGTCATTAAATTACGAGAACAAATTCGTTAAATTATGAGAAAAATGTCGTTAAATTTCGAGAAAAAAGTCGAGATAAAATGTTGAGAATAAACTCACTAAATTATGAGAAAAAAGTTGTTAAATTACGAGAACAAATTCGTGAAATTATGACTTTGTTCTCATAATTTAACGAATTTGTTCTCATAATTTAACGACTTTTTTCTCATAATTTAGTGAGTTTATTCTCAACATTTTATCTCGACTTTTTTCTCGAAATTTAATTAGTTTTTTCCCATAATTTAATGAGTTTATTCTCAACATTTTATCACGACTTTTTTCTTGAAATCTAACGAGTTTTTTCTCGTAATTTAACGAGTTTATTCTCAACATTTTATCTCAAATTTTTTCTCGAAATTTAATTAGTTTTTTTCTCGTAATTTAATGAGTTTATTCTCAACATTTTATCTCAACTTTTTTCTTGAAATTTAACGAGTTTTTTCTCGTAATTTAACAGGTTTCTTCTCAACATTTTATTTTGACTTTTTTCTTGAAATGTAACAAGTTTTTCTCGTAATTTAACAGGTTTCTTCTCAACATTTTATTTTGACTTTTTTCTTGAAATGTAACGAGTTTTTCTCGTAATTTAACAACTTTAATCTCAAGATGGTTTTATTTTTTCATTATTGCTTGCCCCTAATCCTCTTCCGTAGTCGACACTAAATGCCTGATGTAAATGTAAAGCTACATGAGATATTATTCTCAAGTAGTTTTATTGAGATCTTTCCACAGTTGAAACACTGATTGAGAGATTACACGTAAACGCACCGATCCATCGCCTCTTCTTCTTCTGGTGTTTTTTCTGGTAGCAAACAGCGTTGCATTACCGCACGCAAAAACCCCTTCTAGATTGGAGTGTGGATCGCCTCTGACCGACTCTATTCATTCGTGCGACTGTATGCACCGAACCGTGACATCCGTACCATATGGTTCAGGACGAATACATGTAGCGTTACACCCCTAATAGATAGTAACAAAAGTCATGGCCAATTTTGTCCAATTTTACATCATTCTCTCTGCAGAGCCACATTAGCTGAGAAGGTACCAGGTTTGTCCTGTCTGTCTCGCTCTCAGAAGGACTGTCTCTCCTCCTCCACCAACAGTGATGCCTCCAGTGTCAGCAGACAGTCATCCGTCTTCAAGAACAAACTCCACACTGCCAATAACTCCCCTGCTATGGTACAGTAGAAAGGCCCATCTGTAGGCTTGTATTTGTAAGACTCACATGAGACTCCAGTCATATCAGTGGCCTATAGACCGTTGAAATCCCATGACCAGCTCAATGCTTCTCACTTTATCTCAGTACAGTTGCCGAATATGTGTCTGGTTTATTCTCACTTGCTGAAGGTTCATTATGGATCTATATTTTAGGGTGTGTTTATGTTTGTGTGTGAGATTGCAGGTAATGGGAGAAGTGGAGCTGGACCTGATGGAGAACAGGTCGAACGTGTCTAAAGTGTCATTTAGAGGCTTTTCTAGACGGCGGATCCTCAAATGCTCCTCACTGCTGATAGAGAAGGTGAGGTTTAAAGGTGCAATATGTAAGAATTTTGCAGTAAAATATCCAGAAACCATTAGGCCAGTGTTATATATTTTGTTCACTTGAGTACTTACAATATCCTAAATGTTTCCAATTATTTGTAAATGGTGAGAAAATTGCAATTTTTAAACAAGGCTCCGGGACGTGTGAGGAGTCGCCTGTCAGTTGCGTCATACCCGCGTTGCCCTCGGATTCCGGTTTTATTTTGTAGAAACCATGGAAACACCAAAGACGCTTTAATATATTACATGTTTTAATAGACTAGGGAACAACTGTTTTGATATATTTATAGACAGAAAACTAATTATTGTTATATAGCTCAACACGTTTAGTCTTATTGTTTAAATCAAATTCTCTTGATTTTTTGCGAGTACCATGCTTTACCATGCCTCAGAGAAAAACACTATTTTGTGAAGTAGCTAACATAGCATAATCAGATGCAGCTTTATTTTTAGTAACAGTAATACAGAATTTTCTCCATCATACAATATGTTTTAAAATTAATTTCATGCCATTTATCAACACAAGCCATCCAGCATTTAATATGATAATCGATCTATCTTACTGCAGTGTGTAACAGAGTCTCACAGCAGCCGCCGAGTGAATGCACAGAGTAACATTATAATATTTTCAACACTCTCAAATGTATCTAATATGATAAACAGAGCTGCGTTACCTCATACTCATGACCGGAAAAGCGGAAGCAGAGCCGGCGACTGTATCATAATAAAAGTCCCGCTGCCTGTGAGGCGTGTGTTGTGCAATCGCTCCAGCTCCTCGTTCAGCTCCACAACACTCGCTCCTGCTCTGATTCATACTACAGTAACATTAATAGTCGCATCCATGAACATGATTTCTTCCCGAGTCCTATCCCGATTCTTTTCCACCGGCCGTTGAGGTGAAGACCACATGTCCCAAGATTCTGCGCTCAAACTTGGCGTCATCAAGCTACGCCTTTGTTTTTTAATAGGCCTCTAGTGGACAGAAAATTCTACATATTGCACCTTTAAAGGTGCCCTAGATTGTTTTTTTACAAGGTGTAATAAAAGTCCTAGGTGTCCCCTGAATGTGTCTGTGAAGTTTCAGCTCAAAATACCCCATAGATTTTTTTTTATTAATTTTTTTAACTGCCTATTTTGGGGCATCATTAACTATGCACTGATTTTTTCAGCACGGCCCCTTTAAGAGATGCGTTCCCTGTGCCCCACCAGCTCTCGTCTATATACATCGCATAAACAAAGTTCACACAGCTAATATAACCCTCAAATGGATCTTTACAAGATGTTCGTCATGCATGCTGTATGCATGCTTCAAATTATGTGAGTAAAGTATTTATTTAGATGGTTACGTTTGAGTTTGAGGCTATGCTCTGTGGCTAACGGCTAATTCTACACTGTTGGAGAGATTTATAAAGAATGAAGTTGTGTTTATGAATTATACAGACTGCAAGTGTTTAAAAATGAAAATAGCGACGGCTCTTGTCTCCGTGATTACAGTAAGAAACGATGGTAACTTTAACCACATTTAACAGTATTAGCAACATGCTAACAAAACATTTAGAAAGACAATTTACAAATATCACTAAAAATATCATGATATCATGGATCATGTCAGTTATTATTGCTCCATCTGCCATTTTTCGCTGTTGTTCTTGCTTGCTTACCTTTTCTGTGCACAGATCCAGCCGTTAATACTGCCTTTCCTTGTCTAATGCGTCGAATGGGCTGGCATTATGCAAATATTGGGGTCATGCATATTAATGACCCCGACTGTTACATAACAGTCGGTGTTATGTTGAGATCCGAGTGTTTTCCGGAGGTCTTTTAAACAAATGAGATTTATATAAGAAGGAGGAAACAATGGAGTTTGAGACTCACTGTATGTCTTTTCCATGTACTGAACTCTTGTTATTCAACAATGCCAAGATAAATTCAGTTTTTCATTCGAGGGCACCTTTAATTCACTGACTTGTGTTGAAACATTATATAGAGTTTAAAATGAATGTAAAGGAAGGGGTGTGTCCATATAATTCAAGCTTGTTTGTGTTTGTGTTCTGTAGCCTCCAGTACAGATGAGAGAGTCGTTCAGTCTCTGCGAGCAAGATCTCGTGTCCGGTTCCCTCGCCATGGCAAGCGCACCGATGGTCATTTACACTAAAAAGAGCAGGAGTGCTGAATTGACCTCTGACCTTCCATTTAACCCTAACGACGACTCCGTGACCCACAGCTCCTCATACACTCCCACAATCATCATTAGTCCAGCCTCAGAGAGCAACTTGAGAGAAGATACAGTTGGAGAAGAAAAGTCTGGATCTCAGGACTCAAGGAACTTATTGTTCAACCTCACAAACATAAACTGTCCAGCAGAGTTAATGGAGAGTATGGAGAGATTTCTCACATGAAATGACCAGCACTGATCTGAGACTGTTAAACTAGATGTGCACAGCATGAAGGAAACAGCAGTGCTTGCAAATTAATAACGTTAACGTTTTCAGTTCAGTGTAAATGAGAGGTGAAATTGGAGGTGCTTTTTTGTGTACAACAATCAAACATTATTTGTTTTTATTGAAAATTTACAATTTTTGTCAAGTTTGTTTTGATTAAAAATCATATATTTGTACTTTCCATATGAATTTTCCCATTGTTCATGCATAGTGACAAACAGGTTTTTAGGAAAGTGGTGTGGGAGAAAATAAAATCTAAATACAATCTGTGTTTTTGTTTTTGTTTTGTCATCTAAAATATTTAGTATGTGTGATTTTAAAGGTACACTGTGTAACTTTTGGCCATCTAGTGGTTAAAAAACAAAACTGCAAGCATTTTGAGGAAGAATATTGTTTTAGTTGTACTTCGGCTCGGAGTGACTGTGGATGAATATGGTTCTTTCACATAACTAAAAAAGAGAAAGATTATCCTACTGCTCATACAGCATTTACTAGGCTTAAGAGATATAACCAGTTCAGATGGAAAGGATCTCAAGCTGACTAGATGAAGACGTTACTGTAGCTTTACTCATTAAGAGACACTGTATTTCCTTGAAAACAAATTCCAGCACAGCGCTACAACAACCATAATGACATGAGCCTTCACAATAGATAATGCTTTACAATGAACTCTGTTATAGAGCTACATATGGCAATCTGTTCAATAGGGTGCTTTCACACCTGCCTCATTTAGTTCGGTTGAATCGTACCAGAGTTCTTGCCCCTTTGGTGCGGTTCGTTTGGGCAGGTGGGAAAGCAGCAATCGCACTCGGGTGCGCACCAAAAGCGGACCTGCTTGAAGAGGTGGTCTCGGTACGCTTTCAAACGAACTCTGGAGCGGTTCGCTTGAGATGTGAAAGCAATCGACCCAGTTAACGGACCAACGAACCAAATTATATCATTTCATAACGGAAAATATGATATAAAAATCAGTAATGTCTGATTCTGTGAGTGAGCACATTATTTACCATATCTGAAAACCAACGAGCGCCTCTGGTGTGTAATTACACTTCTCCGTGCGAGAATGCTGTCCCGACGAAGTCTCAATTCCCGCTCTGCTTCATTAAAAAATTCAAATGGTCTCTCTCGACAGACACACGGACAACAGGTCGCCTACTAGATAGCGCTGGGAAATCCAGAGACGGAGAGAGAGAGAAAGAGCGCGGGTTTGAATTTGCCGCAGCAAATATGAATTAACTGCGGGAGAGAGCTACATTTATAAAGTGTTTGTGTGTGTCTGGACAGTTACAAATAAAGCCACAATAAACTCATGGAGCGAACTTATCAATCATTATTTTGATGGATGACGCAGAGAAAATTCTGACCAATAAGAGGACAGTTTTACTCCCATGTGACTTACCTTAACGCATTTTGGTACGCTTTGAAATTTTGCCATCTGAAAGCGAACCGAACCAAGAAAAAAAGCAACATTGTAACAAATTTAGTCCCTGTTTCGGAACAAAACAAGCGATCCATAGGTGTGAAAACACCCTAAAATAACTTACTCACCTGTCAAAATGCCATCTCCATGTCGCTCTTACAACATTTCAAATCCCTCAGTTCTTGCCATATCTGAAATGCCAGGCAAAATGTTGATTGTTATTTCGAGCTCTGTCACATTCTCTTTTTGCCAGCATATACTCTCCTCTGTTCAGCTTCTTCTTTTTTTTTTTTAAATTGGTGATTCCCTGAGGTTTGAGATTTTGCACTTAATATCAACGTTCCTGGCTAGTTGTTGTGACAACTAGCCTATGACTGTGCCATACACACAGTCAAAGGCCCTGTCCCAAATGGTACACTTCTATGCACTTTCGGTCTTGTGGACTTACAATTGCTGCCACATGCACGTGTCTCATTTGTCAATTTTAGGCTTCAAGAGTGCTCGTGAGCACACTCGATGCACAGATTGCAGACTTTTACTGAGTCTGCACTAGTGCGAGTTCCGTGGCAGACTTCTTCCCGACAGTCAAAGCAACATTACGTCATGAAAGTGCAGACTCCGAGGAAGACCGTGAGTGTTTAGGGTGCCATTTGGGACAGGGCCAATGAAGCCGGAGCAACTTTTCTCTATTTATGGATATGACAAGACACAGACATGCGGACATATGTACGTAATTTCCCGCAAAAACCATCCCAACAGGTCTAAAATATAAACACAACGGGCTTACCATAGTGAATCAAGATAAGACAAAAACAGAGAGATTGATTATGTGCTTTATATTCAATACATTATTAAAAAATGCTATCCACCTGTTTCCGCGGGGCGCTACTGTAAAAAAGAACGTGGGTAACGTACAACTTCCGATAAGGCGGCGGAAGTAGCATACCAATGGTATTTTGTGTGCTAATTAGCGAAGAGGCTAAGTGTTTTTTGGATCATTGTTTACTTTGTAAAGTTGCAAATCTTTATGAGAGATGTCGTTACGGTGTTCAGGGACAACATCTCAGTTTACTACATTACAGTTTTTTCCAATTGCTAACACACTAAAATGACATGCACAGCACAATTATTTAAACTGACACACAGAGAGCAAAACTTCTTCTCAAGTCTCCAAAAGTCTAAACACCTTTTCTGTTTTACACACATTTTGCATTTCAAAATAGCACTTTTTAAATTCACTAAATACAGTTCTCTGCATAAGACACAACAATCTGACATAAAGTCACATGTTTGCCATTTCAAAACACTGCCATTCAAAATGACACTACATGAGCTAATTGTCCAATTACATGTGCCACCTGGCCAAACACCTCAGTGGTTAATTGTTAACACTTCAATCAGGATGTAAGCACTATGAAAAGACCACAGGTGAGAACCTTTTTTTTTTACAACAACAATGGAAGACATTGCAGAGAGAGGAAGAGGAAGAGGAAGAGGGAGGTTGAGAATAAGAGGGGGAGGAAGAGTGAGAGGTAGGGGTAGAGCAGGTAGAGGAGTTCATGGCCAAAGAAGACAAACACTTTCAAATGAAATCAGAGCAACCTTAGTAGATCATGTCATCAACCATGGGTTGACAATGCGTGAGGCTGGACAGAGAGTGCAGCCAAACTTGAGCCGTTTTACTGTCGCCTCTGTCATCCGGACCTTTAGACTGGAGAACAGGTATGTAACCAAAATTTCATGTAGTACACATGTAGTATACCCCATGTCATAGTGTATCAGTTGGGTGACACCTGTTTACTTAGTGTATGACATCAGCCATTCATGAACTGTACAAGTTTCCTGTACAATGTACTCTACTGTGGGGGAAAATATTTAGGCTGCATTGTCCAAGCCCTATATATATTTTTATTTTATTTTTTCTAAAGGACTGAGAGACGACACCATGGTGGAGGAAGGGGCCAAATGTTCACCGGGGTACAGGAAGCTGCCATTGTAAACTTGGTTTTGGAAAATAATGAAATCAGATTACGAGAAATTCAAAGCCACATCATCCAAGACAACACCTTATTCAACAACATTCAACGAGTTAGTCTGTCCACATTGGCTCGCATTCTCAAGCGAAACCAAATCAGAATGAAACAACTTTATAAGGTGCCGTTTGAGAGAAACTCTCAAAGAAACAAAGAGTTCAGACGAGCATATGTGGATGTAAGTACTATATTGACTGCAGTACACTACACACAACATTGTTTCCCAGTGTACTGGATAACACCATATTGAGTGATTTTTGTTCTTTGTTTTCAGGGAGTACTGGAAATGGATGCTCATGCAATCCCACATGAGTTCATCTTTATAGATGAGGCTGGGTTCAACCTAGCAAAGACAAGAAGAAGAGGGAGAAACCTCATTGGCCACAGAGCCATTATAGATGTTCCTGGCCAACGTGGTGGGAACATCACAATGTGCGCTGCCATCTCCAATATGCATGGTGTCCTCCACCGTCATGCCAAACTTGGACCATATTCTCACATTTCTGGACAGACTTCACAACATTCTCATACCACCAGAGCGTATGAATGATGCAGACCATCAAAGAAACCGGTACGTTGTAGTATGGGACAACGTGAGCTTTCATCGTGCAGCCCCAGTCCAAAACTGGTTTGCTGACCACCCAACATTTCTCGTGCAATACCTCCCACCATACTCACCATTTCTGAACCCCATAGAAGAATTCTTTTCGGCATGGCGGTGGAAGGTATACGACCGGCAGCCCTTTGTGCGCATGCCTCTTGTGCAGGCCATGGAAGAGGCATGTGATGAGATTGATGTGGGTGCAATTCAGGGATGGATAAGGCACTCAAGGCGCTTCTTCCCTCGATGTCTGGCAAGGGAAGATATTGCCTGTGATGTTGACGAGGCGTTGTGGCCAGACCCGGCTGTGCGGCAAGATGCTGCCTAATTATTTTTCTTGCCTTTTTTTTTTTTTTTTTTTTTTTTTTTACTGTAATATATTTTTTTTCAGAAATTTTCTTTTTCAGTTTACTTTTTTTGTAAGAATATTTTTGTTCAGTCCCATGTAAATATATCTGCTGTGCTTATGTTGTACTGACTTGTTTACTGTAGTGAAGGAAAAAAAATAAAAATGTTGCAACAGCATGTGTGTATCTGCAAATATTTCTGTGCATGTGAACAATCTGATACATATTTTAGTATTATGGCAAAGCATACTAAAGATGGGGGTGCTTTTCATTATGCCCAACAGTGTGTAGGTGGTTAGGCAAAAATCTGGTAATATGAATGAAGTGTGTGCCATTTCATGCAAAAGTTTGATTTTGATAATGCTCTGTGTAGTTTCGGTTGCAGTGCTTCATTTTGCAGGATATATGAGGTATTTTGCAGTTTGGGTGTGTGGTTTTGTGAATTGTGTTAAGTGTTTTGATAAAACCAGACTAGTTTGAAAAATTGTGTGTTAGCAATTGGAAAAAACTGTAATATCACAATACAATAAACAGTTTTCGTGTCCTTAATTGCTCTTTACTTTACTGACCTTCCACAAAAGTGCTGCTGCATGACTAGAGCATCCTGACCCTGCAATACATGAACAACCCGCTGTCTGTACTTCACCCGTCACTGATGCACCAAAGCGATATTTTACTCCTAATGTGTCAGAGTCAGTCGCGTTTCCACTGTCATATATGCGATGCTAAAGGCTACTTATGTTAACCACTGCGATAATAAATACACACGTTTATGGAAAATATCAGAGACTGCTTGAGGAATGAAGACAATTCTTATGTTATTATAATCGTGTATTTATTTGGTTTAATGTTTTATCTGTCTCTTCCATGCCTGTTGATTCCTGACAAATGCATATCTTTCACAGATTCACACACTCCGGTTAACTCGTATAACTCATAACTCCTGTTGTCTTCTCATGAGCTCCCTCTGTTGCTCTGGCTGAAAGGATCCAGATAAATATAAATGCTCAGAAAAGTGACGTAAACATAGGGCATGTTATCAATATATTTCTAAATGTGTAAGCCTGCGTTCTTGTGATCGCAAATAAATGGAAGCATGCGCAACTGAATAGGTCTGTGTTTTCTTTTTATGTCAATATAAATATCAGTTAGATTTAACATGATTGATGTGCACTCCTGACATAAATTAATACATTACTATTACTGTAACTTTTTTTTATTGTAAAACATTGTTGAAATATTGATACCGGAATCTTAAATCTTTAAGTACAAAAACAAACGTTCGCAAGTTTGGATCGTTAAATCTTGAATGACTGTCAACTGTTGAATGAATGAGTGTCACGTCCAGCTTGTTTACTTCGAACCGGAAGACGCTCCCACGTTTGACGCAAGGCCTCATGGGGCGTAGGAAACTTGTGGATAAAAACTGAATTTAATAACCAAAAAGTAGACTACATGTATTTGTTTAATCAGCTTTTATCTAAAGCAACATAGAAATGACAAAGTAATATTTAGCTGTGTCCAACTTTTTGTACCATGAAAAATGACTGAATAGAAAATATATTACTCAATATAAAAAAAAAATTGAGTATTCCATGAGATTGTGACAATAAGTGACATCATTTGGACTCTTTCTACCTCATGACACGAAGGAATATACAGTAAATAATTCAGTTAAAATATCTATTTTTACAAATATATTAAGTATTTAAGTATATAATATATATACGGTGGCCGAGAGAGCTCAACGCGCTGCAAATGAGAAAACATCTTGATCAGTTTGACAACACATGCGCTGCAAACTCCACAACACTTACAAATAGTGAAACGCGCTGCAAATAAAGAAAACATCTTCATCAGTTTGACAACACATGCGCTGCAAACTCCACAACACTTACAAATAGTGAAACGCGCTGCAAATAAAGAAAACATTTTCATCAGTTTGACAACACACGCGCTGCAAACTCCACAACACTTACAAATAGTGAAACGCACTGCAAATAAAGAAAACATCTTCATCAGTTTGACAACACACGCGCTGCAAACTCCACAACACTTACAAATAGTGAAACGCGCTGCAAATAAAGAAAACATCTTCATCAGTTTGACAACACATATGCGCTGCAAACTCCACAACACTTACAAAAAGAAAAACGCGCTGCAAATAAAGAAAACATCTTCATCAGTTTGACAACACACGCGCTGCAAACTCCACATGTTTTCTTTATTTGCAGCGCGTTTTTCTTTTTGTAAGTGTTGTGGAGTTTGCAGCGCGTGTGTTGTCAAACTGATGAAGATGTTTTCTTTATTTGCAGCGCGTTTCACTATTTGTAAGTGTTGTGGAGTTTGCAGCGCGTGTGTTGTCAAACTGATGAAGATGTTTTCTTTATTTGCAGCGCGTTGAGCTCTCTCGGCCACCGTATATATACGTATTTTCTACAAAAAAAAAAAATAAAAAAAAAAAAATATATATATATATATATATATATATATATATATATATATATATATATATATATATATATATATATATATATATATATATATATATACAGGGTTGGGGAGTAACAAAATACATGTAACTTAGTTACGTATTTAAAATACAAAATTTGAAGTATTTCATTACAGTTACATTTTAAATAGGTGGTAATCAAATTACAGTTACATTTGAAAAGTATTTTAGATTACCAAAGTGATTACTTTGAATTTCATTCAAACATTAATGTAAACTGTGAAGGGTAATTCATGTAAACAGCAACTGGTGATTCTCTGAGTCTGACAGTCTGCAAAAGCATCAGCTTTTCTGCTAATAAGCTTCATTCCCCCTGCAGAATATGCAACATTTTAATCATTTTTAACCAAATAAGAATTGCAAGTTATTTTTATTTAGTACTAATATTTTAGTACTTATTTAGTACTAAAATATGCTATTCCACAAGACAAAATGACTGAATTTATAAAAATTGAAATTCAAAAATGTATATTGAATCTTGTCCTGTCATTACCTGATAATCCACGACTTTTTTCATGTTTTGCCAGTTGTTTGTGAGTCCCTTGTAACTGTAAAAAATGGTAATTGCAACTTTTTATCTCACAATTCTGACTTTTTTCCTTGCAATTGCGAGTTTGCATCTGACAGTTCTGAACTTTTTTTTTCTCAGAATTGCAAGGTATAAACTAATAAATGCAAGTTATAAAGTCAGAATTGCATGATTAAAAACTTGCAATTCGGACTTCTTTTCTTGCAATTCGGACTTTTTTTTCTGTGAAATTGCAAGTTTATATCTCAGAATTATGACTTTATAACTTGCAATTGCAACTTCACAGCATGCAATTCTGAGAAAAAATCAGAATTGTGAGAAAAAATTGTAATTACCTTTTTTTGTGTGTGTGTGTGTGTGTTACATACTTATTAGTATTCCAAAGTATGTATTTAGATTAAGTTACAGAACTTGGGTAATCTAACGAAATACGTTACAAATTTAATTTTAAAGCATTTTGTAATCTGTAGTGAAATACATTTTAAAAGTAACCAGCCCTGTAATATATATATATATACTACTGAGTGCTGTCTTAGTTTTGGCAAAGTCTATATATATGACAGAGAAAATCATTCCATATTGACACCCTTGCCAAATTTAATACAAATGCAAAGTGTAAAATGAATGTTATATAGTGTAGCGACAATATTGGCATTACACTGGCCATTGGACAACCCTACTTTCTAGATATTGAGATTTAATTATAATATTTATTTAATTTTTGGAAAAAAAAAAAAAAAAAAAAAGTAATTTTTGAGAGTATCGATCTTACCTATTCATGGAAATTGGCAAATATTCTAGAAGACAGAGAGCTTCATGTTCATTATCCATCCAGCAGAGGACGCTGCAGTGCCTGTCATCATTCTCATGAGCTTATAAACACATTTTGACCGGTATAAATGATTCACACAGTATAACTTTAATACAGGAATTGATTAACTTTAAGTAAATAGTGTAACTATTATGTCACTTTCAAGTACCTTAATATCAGCAACCCTAAACTGTGCTTCAAAGAGAATGAACCTAATTTAGAGCACATTGATTTCTAAACAGTCCCCTCATTCGTCTCTGTTGCTTTATAAGTGCATTAGCCCAGAGCATAAAATAAACTCTAATCCCTCACACTGCTCTTTCTACATTTAGCTGTTAGGAAAATTAGAGGGTAGTTTGAACCAGAGTACATTATTGATCCCCATTCTTTGTACAGATGCTAATAATAGCTTCTTTATGCACTGCCATTGGTCTATGTTTACACTACATCCTATTTAGCCCCCATTAACATCAATGTGCATGCTTTTAGACTGTCTATATGGGGGTTTCAACCTTCGTCTAACATATCAGATTGTTAAAACAGTCTCTAGTCTTTGTAAAAGCTGTCACACTGGGCCAGACAGGGCCTGAATGATTTATGTATATGTCATGCTGTAATGACTGTTATCTCTCTATGAAGGTAAGATTTGTTCTGTGTCATCATTAATCATTATTTACACCTTTTCTCACACCTGCTTTCTCTACATTAAGCTTTTTATTTCTTTATTAGTTTTTTAAATCTGAATCTTTTAAAACAACACTGTAAAACTATTTTGATTTTTTTTAAGTCAGAAATATTATTTAATAAATCTGACTACATTGAATTTTATTATTTTATTTTGTTTTTTATTTTTTATTTTATTTTATTTTTTACACACTTTGACAGGACATTCTATTTATAGTTCAATTTGTAAATTATTATTTATTTATTTTTACATAATTTTCTTTGAATCGTTTTTGTTTCATTTTATTTGAATATTTTATTTTTAATTTGTGCCAGGACATTATATTTATAATTAGTATAATCAATAAAAAATGTTTTTAAGTTATTTTTTCATCAGTGCAATATATCATATCAATTAAATATTTTGTATAAAATGTTATTCAGCTACATACACTGAATTGTTTTATGTTTGTTTATTTTTTTTATTACAGAAATGCATGGACAATATATTGGCTATAATAGTAGTACAAAATGTAATAAGCCTTGCAACGCAGCGTCCATATAAAGAAAATAATTTTTTTTTATGGGGTCTGCAGGAAAGTCTGTCTTTGTAATGTTTTACATTAATGTAATGTTTCATATAAAGGTCCAGCCCATGTTTATTGACGTCACTCGCGGAGGGAACATGAACCTCGCAGCGCCGCTGCAACTGCACACACGCGCGCGACGCGACGCGACTCATACCACAGACCTTCACACACAGGTAAGTGCAGGTTCATCACATGACACACGAGAGGAGAAAGTTTAAAACTGTTTGTGTGAATAAAGTGTTTTCAGTTAAATAGTTTTTAGTATAGTATGTTGTCACTCTAGACGGGGTAAGTTGTCACAGCAGCACTTGCTGTTTTCTGACAGTGATTTGAGAAGAATACGGATGTTTGAAATATGAAAAAAAAGAGCAAATTTTACCTCAACATGTCTGTGTTTAAAATGTATAACAGGATATTTAAAGGCTTTTCAGCCAAATGTGAACAGTAGGACAATTTTGAAACGTTATTTGTGAAAATATAGTTGTTTTGTTCAAAATACACATGAACATGTCCCTATAGGCCTACATAAATGTGTGTGTGTATATATATATATATATATATATATATATATATATATATATATATATATATATATATATATATATATATATAAACTTATATATATTGGTCCAAACCATGTTCTCTTTTTTTACGTTTTAGTTTGAATGTTCTTTCATTATTTGCCTTCTAGTAATGTATGCCAGTGTTTTTTGTGTTTACTTGTTTACCCAACAGTTATAGCAAAACTAGGATGTTTAGTTATACTAAATATGCTAATTTATGACAGTTTTATACGAAATTCACTGAAGAAATGAATGAATGCATGCATTTTTGTGTGTAAATTATGTTAGGTTTTTATCTTTGTGTTGATATAAGTTGCTCAATAGTAGTAACCACAACAAATGGAGTGAATTGAGTAAAATGAAATCAACAGTAAACTGAAATCAACAGCGATTAACATTTGGTTGTGTTGCGTTGAGCTGTAATGTCTCATTGATGTCTCAGGGGGCCCCATATGGATGGGGTGGATGTCATATGTTATGCAAGCTGGGGGCGGTGTCTGTCTTCACCCCCTCTGGATGAGCACATTAGACATGCAGCAGATTTAAAATTCATCCACTATATGTACATAAAAAGGAGATGTTTTACAGAATCATTTCTGTCAAGTGCTTGGTTTCATGAAGATATTTTTTCATATAAATGTTACTTATCTTTTTGAATGTTGCGGTTATAAAAATGTGCTTCATGTGGTAGGTCCCCCCCAAAAAAATTTAATTTATTTAAGACTGAATTAATTTGACTACATTAAATCATATAATTGGTATAATAAACCATACATTGTTTTTTTTGTGTTTTTTTTTTTACTTTTTCAGTACAATATTAACAAAAAAATCTAATAATACCTTGCCTTTTTGCATGAACTGTTTCTAGCTTCTTTGCAATGTCAGTTTGGCTTTATAATGTGCCAGTTTAGCATCGACTTTTATTTTTTTGAATGAAATTGCAGGCATGCATCACTGAGATCACTGACTCTTTCACAAAGACACGCAACACAAGCAGATGCTCAAATGCACAGACACTGTTTCATTATTTATTTTTAGCATGTAGAACATTGGTCCTTGTGAAGATCTGCTCACTCTTCCAGGAACTATTGCCTTTTGGGGGTTTAGTTATTAATAATGTTTAATAAGTCAAGCATTACTATTACTGTTGCTCGTATTTAGAGATTTGAACAAACCTCAAACCCTGAGTATTAAACTTAATTGTTACATACAGTGTTTATGCTCCAGACAAGAATGTTGCTGTTGCTTTTCCACATAGTTAGACTTCCAGGTTTGGATGTGTTGTGTGAGTTGTCAGCAGGTATCAGACGACTGAATTAGTTAGTCGTCTGGTGTAATTGCCTTGATTCAGTGCAGACAGATTGGGATTAAATTAGATTAGTGTTGAGTCGCATATAGTCAGACAGTTTGGTTGTGTTTATGTTCATGATATTTTTATTTAGAAATGTCTCACGCACACTGTAGTGGTACGTTAATGTAGTTAAATCACTTTGTAATGCTAATGTATCATATAACCTAAAACCAGTGGCCAGATGAAACACAACATAATGCAAAAATCTGTTTTCCTTGTGTATCCCAAGTCACTGGATCTATAATGGCATGTTGGTGGAAAAAACTGTAAACCATAGAGGCACTTAATCCGATAGCTATTGTGAGTGCACACACACACACACACACACACACACACACACACACACACACACACACACACACACACACACACACACACACACACACACACACACACACACACACACAGGCAGCATGTATTGTTCTCGTTTTGGTCTCAGCTGTTCTCACTCAAGCCTAAAGCTACTTACTGCCGCCACTCAGCATGTGTCCAAATGCTCTTTTGTGTGTGTTTGCATATATCATTTATCATATGTCACTATATGATTTCATTATTGTGTATGGCGGCACTTCTGTGGCAATGTGTGTGTGTGTGTGGTTCAGATAAGCCCTACATTATAGGGACAAAATCATTGTGCTTCTGGGGACATTTTTGGTCCCCATGAGGAAAACAGCTTATAAATCACTTATAAGTGATGTTTTTTGAAAATGTAAAAATGCAGAAAGTTTTCTGTGACGGGTAGGTTTAGGGATAGAATAATGATTTGTACAGTATAAAAATCATTGTAAAGTCTCTATAAAACATGGAAACCCTACATGTGTGTGTGTGTGTAAAGAGGGGAACACATGGAGTGTGATGAGTTTTAAACTATTGATATTAGATCTGGGTCAGATACCGGACAAACCCCTCACTCAACACAGACACACACATACACACACACACACATGGTCAATGATCCCCAGACCTCCTGAGGACTGAGACCTAATGGCTTCTCACAGTATTCAGACTTTGTTGCTGAACATTTTTCCCCATTCTTTCACATACATGGATGTGTGTGTGTGTGTGTGTGTGTGTGTTTGCGGATATATGATTTATATATGATTAAAAACTCATCTTTCCATTGTCCAGCTCGGAACTCACATCCTCTTCCTCTCATCCTCTTCCTCTCAACCTTCACTGCTGTGACAGGCAGCGTGCCAATAAATGTGTCATATTTTATAGATAGATTGTCAAATCAGTGGTTCGGAGCGTGTATAAAACTGGCAAACGTTATAAGTGTTTCGAAATTTCAGTGGTTCACCACTGGGGGGCGTGACTTTGGAAGTTTGATACACGCTCCGAACCACTGATTTGAAACAATAGATTCGTAAAGCTTCATGAAGCAGTGTTTTGTAATCGCCCATAACTAGATATTGTTGAATAAAGTTGTTATTTTGTTTTTTTGGCGCACAAAAAGTATTCTCGTTGCTTCATAACATTAAGGTTGAACCACTGTAGTCACATTAACTGTTTTAAATATGTTTTTAGTAGCTTTCTGGGCATTGAAAGTTTTAATTATCTTGCTGTCAATGGAGGCCTCACTCAGCCTTTGATCAGATTTGATCAAAAATATCTTCATCTTCATCTTGTGTTCTGAAGATGAACGAAGGTCTTACAGATGTGGAACGACATGAGGGTGACATGCTTTGTCAAAATTAAGTGTTATATAATGTTTTTTTGTACAAAATTATAAGTGGGAGATTTAGTAGTTATTAATGTTTTGGGTAACACTTTATTTTAGGGTCTTTTAACTACTTGCATATTAGCATGTATATTACTAGAATATTGGCTATTTATTAGTACTTATTAAGCACATATTAATGCCTTAATCTCCATGACCTTATTCTACATTCTTAATCCTACCCAATACCTAAACTTAACAACAAACTTAGCAGTAAATTAGGACTTTATTGGGGGAAACTCATAGTTAATAGTGAATATGTGTTCCCTATACTAAAGTGTTACCATTGTTATGCCAATTTAGAAGAGTTTCTGTTAATGTGGGTTTTTGGAGAGTTACCATCTTATTGACAAGTGGTGCATGCGGCTTGGTTTGAGATCAGTATCCTAAATGTTTTATATTGCTGTACTCATTCAGCAAGTGTTATATCATGCTATTGCTAACATGTTAGCAAGTTAGCATTTTCTGTATTATCTACTTATAACTAGCTAAGTTTCCATTACTAAAAATGTTTACGTTGAGATTACATGATACTTTTAAGTTAAATGTTTGAATTAGTTTACTCAAATATTTCAACTTTAAAAACAATTAAAATGTTTGAGTACAAAATAAAAATCTGCCAGTTCTGCTTACTCCAACTTTGAATTTCTGAACTTAAAAAGTTTGATGTAACTGATTGCCTCAATTTTTTGAGTTTTGCCACCTTATTTGGTTTTACAGTCCATCCATCCATCCATCCATCCATCCATCCATCCATCCATCCATCATCCATCCATCCATCCATCCATCCATCCATCCATCCATCCATCCATCATCCATCCATCCATCCATCCATCCATCCATCCATCCATCCATCCATCCATCCATCCATCCATCCATCCATCCATCCATCCATCCATCCATCCATCCATCCATCCATCCCATGTATTTGTCTGTCCATCTACATATCTATCATTAGACTAACATTGTCAGACTGACTAACAGAGATGAATGGTTTGATGAATAGATAAATTATACTTTATTTAGTATAATTTCCTATAGTATAAACAGCATAGGTTAAACATTACTAACATTGCTATAATTGTCCATTATGTGTATTTGTTAATGAGTGGGACATTTGTCTGATAGCCTCTGAAGAGCCATCTGAATAATGCTTGATGACAGTATGGATCCCATGTGGATCTCATCTCCATTCCAGTGTTTACAGCGGTCTTTTCCCATGGTGAATTATTGGACAATAGCAGCAGTAGATAGAGATACTGGCAGGCTAAAGCATTCCCTCTTAAAATGTGCCGAGTACGGGATGCCCATCTGACCCGTGGAACATTCCAGCATCTGATCCTGATCGTCTAATCTCAGAACCTTTGTTTTGGGTCCTAGTGGCTTTATGACGGTTCCTCCTTAATGTTTGGCAGCA